>NC_134487.1:143232447-143497447 GCF_040206685.1 Ascaphus truei
AACACCCCTATCATCCCCCTAAGGGAGATTTAGCTGTTATATAGGGTATTGTGGTGCTGTGGTGCTCACCTGATGGTTCTCAGGAAGCAATCTTGATAAAGCTCCGTTACAGAGAAACATACTTAGGGAGGAGACCAGCCCACTGATGTCATCACGCTGAGGGACTCTACGTACCGCCGATGCGGTCAGATTCTGGCAACCAGCCAGGGAGGATCAGCTGCAAATGGAGGCGCTCCCTACCCGGCGCTCTCTCCTACTGAAGCTCTGTATTTTGCATCCCCTTCAGTTCCAGTCAAGCAGCAGCATTACAGGGAAGAAATCTACCAAGCCTCCCCTCATCTCTGATTTATTTCTTCGAGAACTCACCAGATAAGCACTATTTTTTATATACTATTATTCATGACTATACCGGCACAGAGCTATAATATAATACACAGAGGATAAGACATTATATCCTTCATACTGCCATTCCTAAACACTGTCCTATTCCAAATAAGTTCTCTGCTGATACTAGCTTTCTGTATTGATCTCTGGATTTATATAATCATTAGCAGGTGAATACCTCACCAGTATTTGATTGACTAGTGGCTACTATTTACAATCGTTAACAGATAACTAAGTTACATGTATATGATCTGTGACAAAGACCTTACTAGCTGGTAGCCTGGAGATAATGAATTGGCTTTCATTAGCCATTAATATCTGTTACACCAATACATCTCCAGCACCTGGCTATTTGATACAGCTATTGTCAGAGACTTGGTATCAGGGAATGTTAGGATCTGCTAATGGTCATGCATTGATGTGGCTTGCAGGCTTATAATGCTTTGGCCAAAGGGTTTAACTAAATAACCCCTTTTCAAGAGAATATATAGGTATTTCACTGTGTATTTTTGTCATATTGGATATAGCATTGGGCACACACACACACACACACACACACACACACACACACACACACACACACACACACACACACACACACACACACACACACACACACACACACACACACACACACACACACACACACACACACACACACACACACACACACTATTACTGTGTGCTCATTTGCCTGGCTTAGACAGGTCTGCAACCTTGCCCATTATCACCCAGCATACAGTACTTCCACTGCAGCAAGGGATTCTGGGAAATGACATGCAAATGAGCACACAGTGCCACCTTTTGCTTCAAATCCATTTTTACATGGATCCCTAAAAGCGAATGCTTGCTGCATTGCACAGTTTTTCAGCACAGACTGGATTAAGATGCATAGCAAGTAAATCTACCCACAGACAGCTGTTTCAACCTGTTGGGTCTCATCAGTGTGAGGCTGGTTATACTGGCTTTGCAATTTGAAGCTTTGGACAGGCATCCACCACACATTATTTAAGTTATGGTGGGTAAAAAAAGTGTAAATAAAACCTCCAGAGTAAAGCAAATAAATAAAAGTGCTTTTTTTTTAGCTTGCTGAGATTTTGTGTGTTTATTACCTTTTTTCCAGGTGGCCTCAGCTGTTTGGAGGTGAGTGGCCCCTCCCCCCAAGGGTTTAAGCTTGCCCCTCCCCACTTACCAAGTTAGCAGGTCTTTTTCAGGTTACTGGGTTTGGACAGATCCAAATGTGACCATTCTCCCTCCAAATATAGAGGTAAACGAGAATTTTAATAAGGCAGTGTTAGGACCTTCTAATGGTCATGCCTTGATGTGGCTTGCAGGCTTATAATGCTTTGGCCAAAGGGTTTAACTAAATTACCCATTTTCAATAGAATATATAGGGATTTCATTGTGTATTTTTGTCATATTGGACGTAGCATTGGGAATTTTTTTATTTTGTTGTATATATTTAGCCACGCCCGGCAGCTCTCCTTTTGACACACACACACACACACACACACACACACACACACACACACACACACACACACACACACACACACACACACACACACACACACACACACACACACACACACACACACACACACACACACTATATATATATGCAGAGGTCTTCGTTTTGTATCCTTATGCCTGATGAACTGCTAGCCTGTGTCCTGGGCTACTTCATCTGTCCCCTTCCCAAGTAAGTGTTATATTCTGTTAGTTATTTGCTCAATACTGTATGTCCACCTGTCTCCTAAGGAATAAGGAATTCCACCTGTCTCCTAAGGAATAATCTCTTTATTATATAACAGTCTCATTTAATACAACTACAGCAATTTCCCAATTTACACGGACAAATCTAATACCTGGCAACCATTCCTTGCTTCATTGGATTCTATCCTCTTATCCCAACAGTATCCAATCCTCTGGTATCCTAACTGACATTTTCAGTGACCATGCAATAGTGTAAGGAAAATCAAACCACTCAAGCCAGAGTCTAAAATTCTACTCACTAAAACATTTAGAATCTTGAACACACAACGATTTCTGTCTGATCTTACCAACTTCCCTTGGTACAGAATCGACTTAATACCCGACCCAGATTATGCACTTGTTAATTTCCTAACAGCGTTCTTAAAAATCTGTGATACCCATGCCCCACTATCAGAATAAGTGTACGGGGGGCCCACCTTCCGTGGGTTACATCCTACCTTATTGCGCTTTATCATTTTAGGGATGCCATGTGGAAAATATACAAAGTAACTGGTACCACCAAGGATCTTGATAACTACAGTTGCTTATGGAATACATTCACAAGGAAAACAAGACTACTGGCAACCTTGATCAAAACACATCAAATCCAGCAAATGTCATGCTTCCAGCTATCTCACATTTTAATCTTTTCTGTAGCTGTTACATACTCACATAACATATATTTTCTCTAACTGTCCATGAAATGTCTGTAAATTGAATGTATAACCTCTGCTCATTTAATGTAACCATGTATTGTCATCATAACTCTGTGCCCAGGACATACTCGATAACTAGAGCTGACTCTCAATGTATTATTTCCTGAACAAACATTTTTATAAATAAATAAAATAAACAGACTAACTGAATGTAGTGAACATTGGATGTCTAGACGCAGCAATAGAAAGAGTTATTTTGAAACAAAATCACAAAGTTCACTGGTAAGGCAGAGACATTGAGCCAGTGCTAAGCCACAAAGATAAAAAATGGTTAATTGAAGCTATTTGGTCCTTAACATCCCCTTTACTCATCTGGAAGATCTGCCTTTCTTTGAAATTGACTATAACAGTTACATAGGTGCATAGTAGATGAGGTTGAAAAAAGACATGCGTCCATCAAGTTCAACCTATGCTAAATTTAGACAGATACTTTATCCTATATCCGTACTTACAGTATATTGGTTCAAAAGAAGGGGGGGAAAACCCAGTGAAATATAATCCAATGATATCTCATAAGGGGAAAAATAAATTCCTTCCTGACTCAAAGAATTGGCAATCGGATTACTCCCTGGATCAACATTTTTCCCACGCTTACTTATTTGGTATAATCCCTGTATACCTTCCTTTTCTAAAAATATGTCTAACCTTTTTTTGAAGATATCTATTGTATCTGCCATCACAGTCTCAATGGGTAATGAATTCCATATTTTGACTGCCATTACTTTAAAGAACCCTTTCCTTTGTTTGTGGTGAAATCTCTTTTCCTCCAATCTTAAGGGTCCTTTGTACTGCCCTTAGGATGAATAGTTCTTTTGAAAGCTCATTGTACTGTTCCCGGATATATTTGTATATAGTTATCATATAATTTCTTAGATGCCTCTTTTCTAATGTAAATAAGTAAAATTTAGCTAGCCTCTCCTCATAAGTTAGATTGTCCATCTCCTTTATTAATTTGGTGACTCTTCTCTGCATTCTCCCTAGTTCCATAATGTATTTTCTAAGGAGTGGTGCCCAAAATTGTACTCTATACTCAAGGTGTGGTCTTATCAACGCTTTATAAAGGGGCATAATTATGTTTACTTCCCTTCCATCCATTGCCTGTTTAATGCAAGATAAGATCTACACACTCTATACCCAGTGTACCCCTACTACTTAACAAGATAATAATACCAAGCGGTTGATGTAATCACAGAGGAATGGAACAGTAATTCTTAACTAATACAGTACTAAGTGTTAAGACCTTATGTCTAAAACTAAATATCGGGTCCCATTACAAACTGACAAGTGGCTATCTGACCATATAATGCTCCTAATAGGCTTTGGTGTTTTGATTACACTACACACCATTGCTAGGTTGTTTTGTGGATACTTCTATTGTTTGCTGCCGAAACTATTAATTTGGAGCTATTTATTCACCAACCTCATATATCCAGCTACACTGTAGCCTATTCTGATATTACTCAGTCTTTTTAATTGCGTTGTTAACAAGGACTACTTTATGTGACTGGTTTTAAATGTCACTCTCTTCTATTATAATGTGAATACAATTAATTTGGCAGGACCCAGCCTAAAGTTTTCATATTATATGCTGCATCAATTACACTTGATCTGACAACTTTTCTGTGTGAATAAACAATTACTAACAACAAATGGGGCGTTGTTTCAAACCGCCCCCTTCACCATTTTTTCACTGCAGCCAGTCATTACATAATTTCAGTGACTACCTAGTCAGGAGCGGTATGTATGGTGTTAGGCTCTTATCTACTACACACCATACTTACTAAACATACATACATCTACCACCCTGAGGCACCCCTTACATTACCACCGTAATTAATTCAAGGTGCCAGTCCTCACATATATAATAATTAGTCCCTCTGTACACCATCCCAACCATTGTGCTTCGATTTGGATGTGTATCGTTTAATACTTGTTTAAACCGTCTATGTGATCAGTCGTTATAAGTGTTGTCTGTCTGAGTTTTAGTTCACACCAATTATATATATTAATTTGGGAAACCAATAAAGGTTAAGTTTTATTTTGTATATATCACATACCACTTCATTGAGTGCTAGTTATATAGGGGTCTCTTTTTCACTTGTCTAGGCAAGTGTATGTCTGCTCAATACCTCTTCACCCCTGCAACCTTTTCAGAGACTGTAGCAAGAGCCATCTTTTCTCCCTTCTCCCCTCCATCTTTCCCACTCTCTCTCAGATTCCAGTCTTCCCAAATGCATAACCTTACATTTATCTGTATTAAACCTATAAACACGGCATAATATATCCCCATTTAAATTTGAAGTCACCTGTTTACTCTTTGTTTTCAAATGCATAACCTTACATTTATCTGTATTAAACCTATAAAGGGGCATAATTATGTTTACTTCCCTTCCATCCATTGTCTGTTCATCCCCATTTAACTTGTAAGTTGCCTGTTTATTCTTGCTTCCCAAATGAATAACCCTACATTTATCTGTATTAAACCTATAAAGGGGCATAATTATGTTTATTTCCATTCCATCCGTTGCCGGTTTAATGCAAGATAATATCTTGTTTGCCTTTGCAGCTACTGCATGACTTTGGGCACTATTGCTAAGCCTGTTGTCTACAAGCACTCCTAAATACTTCGCCATCAAGGATTCAGCAAATAACTTTCTCCCCTTTTTTAACAACTCAGAACTTTATTGAAACAAAACTGAACATTTACAATGACATTCATGATTGTATTGGCTGAGCTAGAAAGCACACGCAACTCATCAACATTGAAAAACATTGAAAAACTTTATTAGCGATCAGACTACTATACAAACGCGACCCAGCAGAAGATGGGATGCGCGCGCACCTCGCATTAGAGAAACGGAATCGGACCAATACAACGATCTGGATTGGCTCAACTCGGCATAAAAGAGGCTGGGAACAGCAGGATCACATCTACAGAGCCTGAGGAAGTCCAGTACTTGGACGAAACGCGTTGCTCTTTACCTGGAACATTCTAAAGCACATTACAGAGGAGGCGGAGGTGTAGTTGCAGCTCTCCATCCGGACGCGGAAGAGAGAGACCCCCTACAACTATACACCACACTGTCTACCCCTTGCATTCACCTTCCACAGATTCGTTTGTATTCTGTGTTTGTTTTTATTTTATTTTTCATGTTTTATTAAAGTTACTGTTTTTACCCTCTAGACATTAGTGTCTTTTATATGTTAACCCCATCTTCACCATCAGTTACAACTGGAACAGAAGAGCAAGATACCGCTAGGAGTGTGTACTCACACTGGCCCGTGTGAGTATTGTGTTATATTTACCACTAATACCCTTATACCCCACCCTTTCATCACCTGATATTGATTGGGCAACACCTATGAATGAACAAGATACCAAGATAGGATTACACTCACACTGGTCCGTGTGAGTGCTAAATTATAATATATAGCATACAATTTTTGGTGTTCCATAAAACACACCATCCCCCCCCTCATTGACGTGTATATAATTATATGTGTTAACCCTATCCTCCTTTCTATTTATACGAGAGGAAATCCCCCTGGAGCGGCACTGTGAACCAACGAAGTAAGTGGCCGATACATCAAGAAGAAGAACCCGCATCGCAAGAAGAAAAGCCTCATCAGAAGCACACAGGACTCCCAAAGAAACCCTGATGTGACTGGGCTTACACAAGGCCGTGTAAGTTTTATATACCTTTATTTAATTTCACCTTCACACCAACACACATACACCCATGTGTGCCTATCCTTCCAATTAGATATTAGACACCTGAGCCACCACACCCGCTCAGGATATAACTGCTTCACCTTAAAGAGCAATTACCAGTTCTATAACACTGCCTGTTTCCAACCATTGTGCTCCCCCATCCTTTTTGTATTCATTACCTATAAGGGTCCTGGATAGATCCTGCTGGGGTTCCGAGTCACAAGAGGATACCACTCGAAAGGAGAAAATTTAAACAACTTACCGTAATTTTCTTTTCCTGGAACCATGGCAGTGGGCACCATTGGGTTAATCCCTTCTCACTTTAGGTAGGACAGGAAGTAGACTTTTGCAGGTAGACCATATAAGGCCCCTCCCTCTACCTGCACACTAGTCTTACGATTCTTCCATAGCTGAAAATATATAACTGATAGGCATTAGACATACTTAGGGAGGGTAACTATGTGCCCACTGCCATGGTTCCAGGAAAAGAAAATTACGGTAAGTTGTTTAAATTTTCTCCTTTCCTGATCACCCTGGCAGTGGGAACCATTGGGACATACCCAAGCAGTGCAATTTTTAGGGAGGGATACATCAGAATAGACAACACCAGTTTAATGTCTTATCAGTTCAACTTTTATTAATACACTTTTACACTTTATTTCACTACAGTTTCTAAGACTCTACGCCCAAAGCTTGCGTCAGCTGATGATTGTACGTCTAGTCTGTAGTATTTCAAAAATGTATTGAATGAGGACCATACTGCTGCTTTGCATATCTGCCCTGGTGTGGCCTGGGCTTTGAATGCCCATGAAGTAGCCATGGCCCTTGTAGAATGGGCCTTCACGTTCAAAGGTTTATCTTGTCCTTTGGTTTCATACGCTCTTTTGATACAAGACACAATCCACTGTGCAATTGTAGTCTTCGATGCTGCTTGTCCTTTCTTTGGTCCCTCTGGAATGACAAATAATTTGTCCGACTTTCTGATATCTCTCATCCTTTCTAGGTACACCTTAAGACATCTTACCACGTCCAATTTGTGTAACCTTTCCTCTTTCTTATTTTTTGGTTCTGGACAAAATGACGGGATCACAATCTCCTGATTCATGTGGAACTGTGACACCACCTTCGGCAGGAATTGATGTATCGGTCTAAGAACTGCCTTGTCTTGATGTATAATTAGGAATGGTTCCTTAGCAGATAGCGCCTGTAGTTCTCCCACTCTCCTTGCCGAGGTGATTGCTATCAGAAACGCCATTTTCCATGACAACCATTTTAAGCCTATGTCCTGTATTGGTTCAAACGGAGCTGCTGTTAATACATCCAAGACTAAAGACAAGTCCCATGTAGGTACTCTGTTCTTAATTTGAGGTTTTAACCTTTTAACTGCTTGAAAGAACCTGATTATCAATCTTTCCCTTGCCAGATTTCTTTCCAACAAAGCTGATAGTGCCGACACTTGTACCTTTAATGAGCTGAGACTGAGACCTTTCTCAAATCCTTTATGCAGGAACTCCACTATAGAAACAATTCTTGGTGAAAGGAAATTTTCTCTCTCTTTTTCACACCAATCACAAAAGCAAAGCCAGATTCTATGGTATACTGTTGATGTGGAACTTTTCCTTGCTTGTAATAGGGTTTGAATTTTTTTCTCTGAACAACCCTTCAGTCTCAATGTCTCCCGCTCAATCGCCATGCCGTCAAAGCCCATTGTTTGGTATTCGGATGACATATTGGCCCCTGTTGCATCAGGTCTTTTTGATCTGGTATGCGCCATGGTGTATCCACTGCCATATTTACCAGGTGTGTAAACCAAAGCCTTCTTGGCCAGTATGGTGCTATGAATATCACCTCTGCTCTTTCTTCTCTGATTTTCCTGATTGTTTTTGGAATCAGAGGAATTGGAGGGAACAGGTATCCCAATTTGAAGTCCCATTTGAGACTGAGAGCATCTGTAGCTTGTGCGCTTGGGTGAAATTGTCTGGAACAATAGTTCCTTACTTTGCGATTCTGGTGTGTCGCCATCAGATCGATGTCTGGTTGACCCCATCGCTCTACCAGTTCTTGAAACACTCCTGGATTTAACGCCCATTCTCCTGGGTGAATAATATTGCGACTTAGAAAGTCTGCTGTGACATTTTCTAGTCCTGGGATATGTATGGCTGTGATGTCCAACAAGTGGCACTCTGCCCAACCGAGTATTTCTGCTGTGAGCTTCATCAGCTTTCTGCTCCTGGTTCCTCCTTGTTTGGCTATATATTTGACCACAGAGCTGTTGTCTGATTCTATCTTTATACAGCCACCTCTTATTTCGTCCTGGAAAACCTCTAGGGCTTTTTGTACTGCCTTTAATTCCAGTAGATTTGATGGCAAGTGGTTTACCCGATTTCCCCAGGTTCCTTGCACCACTTTTTCTCCCATCTGAGCCCCCCAACCTGTCTTGCTCGCATCTGTTGTAATTTTTAACCAGTGCACAGGTTGTAGCGTTTTCCCTTTGACCAGGTTCTGGGTATCTTCCCACCATTTTAACTCTTGTTTTGTTTGTGGGTATAACAAGATTCTTTGTCTTGTGTCTTTGTGATTCCCGTTCCATTGTTGTAGAAAATTGTTTTGCAGAGGTCTCATGTGCAACGCTGCCCACTTTGTGACGCTTAATGTTGAAGCGAATTTCCCCAGGAGTCTCATGCATTCTTCTGCAGAAGTCCTGGTAGCTTTTCTGAGCTTCCTTGTTCGCATGGCTATGTCTAGCCTCTTTGCCTCTGGTAATCTCACTTCTCCTTTCTCTGTTTCGAATTCTACTCCCAGGAATTTTAAGAGCTGAGTGGGTACCAATTGGCTCTTGTCTCTGTTTATTAACCAACCGTGATGTTCTAGGAAGGTTATAACCATCTTCTGGTCCTGTTGGAGTTTCTCCCGATCCCTTGATTTTACCAGGATGTCGTCCAGGTAAGGGTATATCTCTACCCCCCTTTTTCTCATTTCTGCCACTAACGGGGCTAGGACCTTTGTAAATGACCTTGGGGAAGTTGCCAGACCAAATGGTAGTGCTGTGTATTGATAATGCTCCTGATTTACTGCAAACCTTAGGAATCTTTGATGTCCTTTTGCTATCGGTACATGTAAATAAGCGTCTTTTAAGTCTATCGCCACCATCCAGTCTCCTGGTTGTACCTCTTGTATAATCAGATTTCCAGACACCATCTTGAACTTTCTTATCTTCAAGAATGTATTTACCCTTCTTAGATCTAGGATTGCTCTGTAATCCCCTGTAGGTTTCCTTACCAAAAATATTCTGGAATAAATTCCGCTTCCTCTGGTTTCCTGAGGTACCTTTTCTATTACTTCTGCCTGTAGTAATTTCCTTAAAGCTATCTTCATCTGCTTTTTCTTTTCTTTGGAGTGTATCCATGTTATTACTCCCATATTTCTTTTTGGTACTTCCCTGAATTCCATACTGTATCCTTGACGAATGGTTTGTAACACCCACTCGTCCTGTATTGTTTGGGCCCATGCTGTGTAAAACCTTCTCAGCCGCCCTCCTACGGACAACTGCTGGGCCCTCTGACCTTCATGTGGATTTATTCTTTGTGAATGATCCTCTTCCTCTAGGGCCAAGAAAAAGACGGTTCTGGCCACCTCTCCATGTTGTTTGCCTTGGAGCAGCCCTACCAGGTTTGTATGCCTTTGCTTCTCTATATTGATTCTTATTCATCTGTTGAAGATTGAATCTCCTGGCTCTGTATTCCTGCGGCAAAAAAATACTCTTTCCCCCTGATGCCTTTGTTATTATTGCATCAAGTTTGCTGCCGAATAGGAATTCACCTTCAAATGGCAATGTACATAAGGTGTTCTTTGATGGTGTGTCAGCCATCCACTGCCTGAGCCATAAAGCTCTTCTTGCAGATACCGCCAGTGCCATAGACTTGGCTGCTATTTTTACTGCATCCAATGAGGCTTCTGCTATGTAATCAGTTGCCCATTTCACCTCTGACAATGCTTTAAGAATAGTACTTCTTTTTACACCTTTGTCTATTGCCTCTTCAATGTTGGCAATCCACACTCGCATAGCCCTAGCAGTTGATGTAATTGCTATAGCTGGCTTGTAAGCTGTTCCTGCTGTAACATATGCTTTCTTTAATGCATAATCCATCCTTTTATCCATAGGATCTTTTAATGACGCTGCCTCTTCTAAGGGGATCGTGGTCTTTTTTACTATTCTGGAAATAGCAAGATCCACCTTTGGGCTAACCTCCCAATTTCTCATTTCCTTTTGTGGGAATGGATACATTTTCCCCAATCTTTTAGGCACAAATATTTTGGCATCTGGTCGGGACAATTCCACCTGAATAAGATCTTTAATTACTTGATGGATGGGAAACTCTCTATCCTTTCTTTGTCTTGCCCCAAAAAGTTTATCCCTCTTATGGGTTAACTCCTCAGAGTCTTCTAGTTCCAATGCCAGCCTCATGGCTTTAATCAGTGGATCCACAACTTCTATATCAACTTCAGATTCCTCTTCCTGAATCTCTAGTTCTGATGAATCCCTTTCTGCCTCTGACACCTGGAAACAATCAATCTCAGACTCATCTGACGAAAAACCTTTCCCTTTATCCAGACTGGTTTGGGATCTAGATCTTTTTTGCGTAGGGTTAACAGCTTGCTGGACTGCTTCATCCACACTCTGTTTAACTGCCTCCTTCATTAACACAAGAAAAGTGCTCATCTGTTCACTGGTATCACCTGCTGCAGTTTTAATACATTCTTTGCATAATTTCTTTCCTATAACAGCTGGATTCTCACATGCTGCACACCACTTCGTTTTTTTAGTAACTTTTCCTTTACTTTTATGTTGCAGGGATTCCCCAGCCCCCTTAGAAGATTCCGCTTCTGGGAGGGTAACCAACGCACTAAATTATAAAAACAAAATAAATGCTAAACATACACCCTAATGCATATATATACCATCTCTTTTTTCCCATTGTAGAACTAAACTAAGGACTCACCCAGTCTTGGGAACTGATGTTTTGGGTGTTTCCAGTTTTGCATCCATATCCAGCACTTGGCTTCTCCCTGCTGAGCGTTCCATGCTGCAGCTTCACTCACACATCCTCGTGTGGCCGTCGCATCCGTGACGTCATCCAGTGCTTGTGCTCGTGCACCCGCACGGCTCGCGTGTCCCTGCACGCACCTGCCGGCCTGCACGCGCGCGCTCCCGAGCGGCTACGTGCCTTGTACCCTTCCCCGCAGTATCCTGCGGTCCTCTGAACCTCCTCGGTTTCCCGCAGCTTCCTGGGGTAGTACCGCCGCGTTGTCACGCTGTTGCGGTCTCAGAGCTCCTCCGCTCGCAGCTATTGCTGCTCCCCCTTCCGCTGTGGCGGGCTGCCGGGTACTTTACCGCAGCGTACTGGCGCTTATGCGGTGAGTCTGGGCCTCCATTGGTCCCTGCTGCAGCATTGTGCGCCTCGTGTCTTGGGCATTGCACTAAGTTCCTCCTGCTGCAGCCGTTTCCCCCCACCCAACAGGGGCACCCCCGACTCTAAGGGGTCTCCGACTTGCCCCCCGCAGGGCGCACCACGGAGCTTCAGGGGAGAGAGGTTGAGACCCTGGTTCTCTGCACAAAGTGCAGTAGGTGAGCCCTGTTTAAAAAATAACAAATCCTACACCTAGCTGTGAGGACAGGAAAAAGACTAGTGTGCAGGTAGAGGGAGGGGCCTTATATGGTCTACCTGCAAAAGTCTACTTCCTGTCCTACCTAAAGTGAGAAGGGATTAACCCAATGGTGCCCACTGCCAGGGTGATCAGGAAAACCATTTACAGGCAGTATTACACCACTCTTTTTATACTTCTGCACATCAGATAAGCCACACAGAGATAGCGCCCGGGTACCTCCTCAAACAAACTCCTAAATACTTCGCCATCAAGGATTCAGCAAATATATCCCCATTTAACTTGTAAGTCGCCTGTTTATTTTGCTTCCCAAATACATAACCTTACACCTGTATTAAACCTCACCTGCAATTTACCTGTCCAAGTTTCCAGTCTCTCCAAGTCCTTCTGGAGAGAAATTACATCCTGCTCTGATTCTACTACTTTACACAATTTAATAACAGATACAAATTACTTAAAATCAAGGCAAATTATACATGTAGTTCACTATTTTACAGTGTTACATGAAATGAGTTAAGAAATGAAGAGATTATTAGGTGGCTTGTATTTGACTATCATTTTGCCCTTGTTATACGTGGTATGGAAGCGCATGTGCTGTCTGTGCTGTATCACAAGGTAGAACTGTATACAGCCATGAATGCAAAGCAAAGCAGCACTGTTGGTAAGGAAGCAAATAATTACATTGACAACAGACCCTGCCATAAGAAATCAAGAAAAAATGCCTTCCCCATACGATTTGGCAAAGTTAGAGACTTTCTGTATAGCTACCTAGCAAAATCTTGCGATAACTGCTCAAAACCCTCGATGAGTTGGTTATCGAAGCTTCTAGAATAGGCCCCCTTGATGTTTGTGACTGCTCGAACAACTGGACATCAACACTGAAGACACAGATGTTCAGTACAAAGAGCTCACAGAATTGGTGCTATTAAACTGGATACAGTGGCGGATTTCCCAATAGGCCCGGGCCCAGGGCGGCAAAACTTGGAGGCAGCAAATGTCCTATTCTCCCTCCCATATACAGAAGCCCCTTCTCTTAGCCTGTGCTAAGACACAAAGATAAAACTGGGGTATGCATTGTTCATTGAAGCTATTTGGTCCTTAACCCCCTTTGCTCATCTGGAAGATCTGCCTTTCTTTGAAATTGACTATAACATAACAGATAGAAAATACTTAAAATCATGGCAAATTATACATGTGTAGCCATGGCTGGGACAGCTAACTTTCTGTCTTACCTATCATGTGAGTTCTAGTAAGATCCAGACAGTGACAGGCTATCCTGTGGGGTTTCCCCCCCTCCTGCAGAAGCTGTGAGTGACAGAAGTGGAGATGAAACGGGAGTCTGTGTCTGTCCAATAGTATTGCAGATCCTGTGCCCTCCCCTTTTGCACCAAGGTGGTGGTGTCCTAAATTATAGAGATGAACACAGCCATCACAGGGTGGGGGTTCAGGCAGTTCCCACTCCCTCCTTGAGGGATGAGGATGTAAGACAAGACTCTTCTTGGCTGGGAGGAAGACATGTGCTCAGTCCCTCATGAACTGGGTGCAATCACTACTCTAGTGAGGCCTCATTACCAGCAGACCTGTATCATCCAGGAGCCTGAAAGCTATCTTGACAACTGATTACAATCGCTGTAATAACATCATGCAGTGGCTGCAAAATAAAGACCGTCCCTTTTTATATATCTGGCTGAGTCGCAATCTATTGGCCAGATGTATGGGGATAAAAGACTGTCATGGTGGGGATTGCCTTCAGTTTTACTGGAACCCACTATGGCTGGAGGTGCTGACACCAAGAAAGAACATCCAGGATCACTGTGAGCCTGCCCGGTGTCCACATGTCATCACGGAACACTCAGCATCTCCTGAGCCAAACAGGTCCAAGCACCACACAGGACTGTAGCCAGGGTAAATCTCCCAGGGAGGGAGGGGGGGACAGTGCTACACATGTATTTCACTATTTTTCAGTATTACCTGAAATGAGTTAAGAAATTAAGAGATTATTAGGTGGCTTGTATTTGACTGTAATTTTACCCTTGTTACACCTGGTATGGAAGAGAATGTGCTGCGTGTGCTACAGTATATCACAAGGTAGAACTGTATACAGCCCGGAATGCAAAGCAAGGAGCACAGATGGTAAGGAAGCAAATAATGACATTGACAACAGATTCTGCCATAAGGAAAGAAACATCAGAAGAAAGCAGCAGGAATCTGTAGTTGTTAATGAGAGCAGACAGCTCAACAGAAGTGTTAGCAGCATTGTTACTTTGAAAAGAAGTAACATTTTCTATATCATCATTTTATAGAGTGCACACCAGAATCTTAATGGATTCACCAATATTTCAGCTTTTGCTTGCCTGACATTGCAATAAGGAGGATACAGATAAGAATGCCATAAGTAATTGAAATTAGACCTTAATAATATTTCAGATTGTTTGTAATATAGTGCTAACAGTGTAAAGAGTTATTCATATACTGTACAGTAGCAGAATGTACAGATACAAATATCCACTGCTCTTAAGATGCTACAATAAAACGTTGGCACACAGCTACACTACAATTACACTACAATTAGTTTGCAGTGGTTCTAAAAGGTTCACCTACTTCAAAGAGAAATGCTGTAATCGCTCTTACCATATAGCCATGGAATGTTCTTCTGTTCAAAATTTAGGCTGACTCTGCTCTACTGCCAGAAGAAGCAGAGCACTACCTGAGGGAATGGTGATACCTAATTTAAAACAGTGGGGGCACTGGGAGATATTTGATCTTCTGAACGAAAATGTTTCTGCAATTGAATGACCTGCAGTTCATCAAGTGGGGTAACAGAACCCCAAAATAACAAATAAATACGTGCCCCAATTCCATCTGCAAATACAGTATTTTGTTGAAAACAAATTGTTAATATAATCACCCTCTTTGCTTTTCTTTGGAATTACAGTACATGCAATCATTTTAAAAAGCATAGATTGCATAAACAGCTCAGGCAAACCATAGCTAAAAACATGGAGAGAAACGTTTAAAAAAATAACAAATTTGGACTTCTGGTATGACATCAAGAGAAAACCACTGGAGGTGTGAGCTCTGTCCCGACTGGGCAAAAATGATGCAAAACGGCATCAAAATCGGAAACCGAACACATCAGAAAAACTGAGGCAGATTAAAAAATAGATTTAAGGGAATATATGGAGAAATATATCTCACCCATAGCTCCAAAACAACAGTGAATGGAGAAAGGTGAAGGTAGTCGTTCAAGATGATGGGTAAACATGAGGACCAATGCAGAATCAGCAAGGTGGAAGAGGAATTTACCACAATTCAAAATGTAGTTCAACGTTGAGTGGAAGTTCAAGTCACATAAGCAGAACCAACTCACTGGGGCCTATTCTAGTAGCTTCGATAGGTTTGCTGCTATCCCTCAAGGTCTAGCATGTTCCAGGAAAACGGGTTGTCATTTGTGTTATCACGGTATTCAGAAAGAATCTGAAACCCTCTCAAACCGTGAGGTAGGAAAATGCCCAAACCGTATGGCGTAGCAGCAAAGTGATCTCAGGTTTTTTTCCTAGTTCTCCCCCTGCGAGTTTCTCGCAATTTGAGCTGCACAGAGAAAGCCACCTCTCCCTGCACAGCTCTCACAAGCGCTCACACTGTTTTTATTGAAATTTTACTAGTGTGCGGGAGCAGGGGGTCTTCAGAGCTGAACTGCATTGATTTCAGCCTTGGGGACCCCCTGCTTCCCGAGTTACAGGACCTGGTTTGGGGTGCCAGTATAGCCTATACATTTAAATGTCCCGGTCACGTGACGCGGAAGATTTAAACATTGAATGGGGATACCGGGATCCCATAACGGGGCCTGTAACTCGGGAAGCAAGGGGTCGCCGGACCTGAAATCAACTTGGTTCTACTCTGGAGACTCCCTGCTCCCACATACTAGTATTCAAATGTCAATAAAAATAGTTTCATTACCTTAGCAGTGACTTAGCAGTGTCACTCCTGATGAAGCCGTGATCCTATTGGGCGAAACGCATAGAGTGGAGGATCCCTTTACTATTGAGCCGAAATCACTGAACTGAGTACGCAGGAGACGCGCTGCTAAGCCGCTCGCACTCCACTGAAGCTGGATCGGAAGTGATGTCACTACCTCGGGGATGCGATGGAGTGGAGACAGCAGATACTACCAGCTGGTGGATGTCCAACCCCAGAGGGCCTATTTGTGAACGAGCAGACGTCCCACGGAGGCGGGGTGTTGAACGATTAGGCTGTGTAGCTTCTCCAGTACACTCATTGGTGTTATGTGCCTTTTTTATACTGCATTTTTGTAAGTGCCTTTTTTATATACGTTTAATATAAACATTTTTTACTTTAATGATCTGTGCTATGGAGCCTTTTGTTGTTGTTTTTTACTGCTGAGGTTCGTCTCTCCTGAGATCTTTGGGTGGTAATACAGCTTTAACCTCAACACACAGACGACAGACTGCCACAGCTATTGTTACTGCTTGAAAACAACTTACATCTTGTAAGTAGGCTGGATAAAAAGCCAAGATAAAGATCAAAATTAACTCAGCATTTTATTACACCTACAATTAGATTGTTTTGTGTTGTTATCTTCCTATCCATGTATGCTCCCCCTGGATTGTGAGAATATATTCCTAAATTCTGGGACCGATGAAAACTGGCCCCACCTGAGGGTTTGAGCAGGAAGTTCCAACTTTATATTTGTATTTACACTATTATTATATATGTCACATTTTTTGTTCACTTCACCATTTTATATCACAGTATTTAATATTCACTTTAACAATAGTGATCACTCTTTGCTTTATTTGCGCCTTATTTAATCACCTTCACTTGTCAATCTGTAATAGTGACATACATAAAAGCTTGTTCATTAAACTTAGATAAAATCAGTGCATTGCCGTGTGACGTTGCATTGTTTTATTGCACTTTAAAACTTGTGTCAAATTCACTTAAAAAAAAAAAATTTTTTTTTAAAGGGCGATAAAAAAATGCAAGATCGTACTACTTGTTTTTTGGGTTTTTTCTAAGTGTTATCAAACTGAAACTGTTTGTTTAAATTGCAGCCGTAAGAGCTGCACGGAGACGCTACGTCTCCATGCTTGGCTCTTACAGGCAATTGTGCAGTTTAAATATTAATTTTAATACTAGTGTAAGGAAGCAAGGGGTCTTCTGAGCTGAGCTGTATTGATTTAAGCCTCGGAGACCCCCTGCTTCCCGGAGATATAGTATGGGGTGCCGGTATCTCGTGTGTGTTTAAATCTCTCGGTCACGTGACGTGGGAAATTTAAACATTGCAGGGGGATACCGGCACCCCATACCGGGGCCTATAACTCGGGAAGCAGGGGTCCCTGAGGTTGAAATTAATGCAGATCAGGAGACCCCCTGCTGCATACACTATTAGTAAAATTCACATTAAAGCTGCTTCATTATCTTAGCTGCTAAGGCAATGAAGGGGTTAAGGCACAGTAGCTGGTTTATTGGGGGCAGAGGGGGTGAGTGAAGGGGGTATAGGCCCAGGATGGGTGGTTAGGCCTACCGGGATGGTTGCGGGTGGAGTTAACCCTTCATTACCAAAGCAGTGGTAACCATTTGGTAATGAATGGGTTAAGCCCTCCTGCTACTCACATGGTAGGCCTTATGACCCACCTTGGACCAAGTACTTGCGGGGTCCCTGCTTGCCTCCGGTATTCATCCTGTGCAATAAAACTAAAAGAAATTGCTTTTATATATCTTGCAATATCTTTAGTGCCAGCGTGTAGCTGGCGCCAAAATATTGCACGTTTTTAAAGTACGATATGCTTATCACTGCATAGTGAATAGCAGTTTCTGGCAAAAATGTGATTTCTGACTTTTTATGGCTTTTTTTGCCAGTGTTAAAGTACTATTAAAATCCATTATAGTGCGATATTTCCCTGTTATCGGAGCTTTGTGAATAGCAACACAGGCAATATCGCACTATAAGGGCATTTATAGTACTGCAGTATAAGCCACTTATTGAAGTTTAGTGAATGAGCCCCATAGTGTATGTTCATGCATGCTGTGTGCATCTGGTCTGCCTGCGTGTGGGGTATGTGTGCCAGATGTGGGTACAAACTGTATGTACAGTATATGATGTACAATATGTATCTGGTATACTATGCGTGTTTATTGTGCATTTGTATGCCGTATGGAGCTTGCTTATTGTATGGTGTGTGCATGCATGTGCATATGGTGTTTGTATCTGGTATACATCTGCGTATTGTTTGCGGCCAGCCTGATTCGTGGGCCAGGGGGTTGGGCTTGTCCCGCAGGCTAAAGTTTGCCAGCCAGCCCCTGGGAACATTGTTTAGACCCCATTTTGTACTGGGAAACTTCAAAAGCAGTGATGAGAGAGGTCACATCATTGCATATATAAACAGGTTTAAGAAAGAAAGTAAGGTTGCATTTCCAGAAGCTAGCAAAGAACTAGAACTAGGTTTAGAACTTAAAACAGATTTATTTGCATACATGTGTAGCTCTTGCACCCCCCCCCCGCCCCTAAGTGAGATTGGGTCTGCTACTTCTGCTACGCCTTGCTTGCGGTGGTGCATGCCTGTGTGGTAACAAGAGGGCTGAGTGCACCGTGGTGTTGTGGGAAGAACAGGGCAGGGTTTACAGGGTACCTTATTCATGGTTGCAGCGCCTCCAGTCAGCATTTTTATTTATTTATAAAAATATTTTACCAGGAAGTAATACATTGAGAGTTACCTCTCGTTTTCAAGTATGTCCTGAGTTAAGACAGAGTTAAGACAAATAATACATGGTTACAAATACAGTTACATAAATGAACAGGGTATACATTATATACAAGACATTGCATGCACAGTTAAAGAAAATATATATTATGGGCGTATGAAACAGTTACAGACCAGATTAAAATGCGAGACAGCCTTAGATTTGAAAGAACTTAAACTGGTGGTGGATGTGAGAGTCTCTGGTAGGTTGTTCCAGTTTTGGGGAGCACGGTAAGAGAAGGAGGAACGGCCGGATACTTTGTTGAGCCATGGGACCAATAACAGTCTTTTGGAGTCTGATCTCAGGTGATAAGTGCTGCAAGTGGTAGGGGTGAGGAGCTTGTTCAGATAGCTGGGTAGCTTGCCCATGAAGAATTTAAAGGTAGGACAAGAAAGGTGAACTTTGCGCCTAGACTCGAGTGATGACCAATCTAGTTCTTTGAGCATTTCGCAGTGATGTGTGTTGTAGTTGCATTGGAGAACAAAACGACAAATTGAATTGTAGAGGGTGTCAAGTTTGCTAAGGTGGGTTTGAGGTGCCGAGCCATATACTATGTCTCCATAGTCAATAATTGGCCTTAGCATCTGCTGTGCGATACACTTTCTGACCAGGAGACTTAGGGAGGATTTGTTCCTGTAAAGTACCCCTAGTTTGGCATAGGTCTTGGTTGTCAGGGTATCAATGTGCATCCCGAATGTTAAGTGGGAGTCAAACCATAAGCCCAGGTATTTAAAACTAGTGACAGGGGTTAGGGTGGTGTTAGCGTTAGTTCTAATCTGGAGCTCAGTCGCTGGAAGCTTTAAAAATTTAGTCCTTGTCCCAAATACCATTGTTACAGTCTTGTCAGTATCTAAAAACAGTTTGTTTTGGGAAATCCAGTTTTCGAGTCTCAAAAAGTCAGACTGAAGTATGTGTTGAAGGTCAGAGGCTATGGCTGTGTGCATATAGGATTGTGTCATCTGCATACATGTGTATTGAGGCTTCCTTACAAGCTGTGGGAAGATCATTAATGAACACTGAGAAGAGTAGGGGCCCCAGCACAGAGCTTTGCGGGACACCACATGTGATATCCAGGGGGTTGGAATTAGAGCCTGAGATGGACACATGTTGGGATCTACCTGATAGATAGGACTGAAACCAGTTTAAAGCATGCTTCCCTATTCCAGAGCTCTGGAGTTTGTAGATTGTAGTAAGTCGGGTCCGCATTGGCTGCTTAGTTTTAGTTTGAGGAGCGCTTGTGTAATCTCCTCTTCAGATACTTGGCCAAATTGAAAATTGTGGGCAGTGTTGGGAGGGGGTGGGGCTATATGGGTACTCCCAGGATGAGATTCAGGTTTGTGGCTTGGGTCCTTTGGATGGCAGGAGAGTCTATACTGACACCTTTCTTTGTCCCTAGACAGTGAATCACATTAATGATGTTACAATGGTGTTTATTGTAGGTTCTGATCTTAAAGCATTGCATACCTTTCCTCTGCATTGTGCTCCTCCTGAGGCCTCCTAGTGAGACCCAGGGTAGCTGGTACTCACTCCACAGGGGGAGGAAAGAGACACACCTACTTTTAGGAAAGTGCCAGTATTAATACCCTTGGGTGTGACTGTAACTCCCCCTCATAACAAGACAGATCTGGATACAGACCGGCCATCACAGCCAGTATGTGACCCAATCAGTATCCACCCTCAGGCTGACACTCTCTGGCTGTTGCTAAGCCCGTCCTTAGATACATCAAATGAATCTAAGGCTGCAAAAGCACACAAGGCCTTTCTGAAGGAATTAACCCATCCACTGCCTGCACCTAACAGGACTTACACTGGAAGGAAAATTGGTAAAATTTGTGGTCACTGCTCACCGAATCAACCAAGTGGAGTATAAGTAAAAAATATTATTTATTCATCCAAAAAACGGAAAGGCATACAGAGAGTGTACAGCTCTAATGCGTTTCATCTCAAAGGAGACTTTATCAAAGAGTACACTAGTAGGGCCCAGAAAAAGAAGTAGCAGCCGGAGGCTAGGCTACACATACAAAATAAAACAATCTGTGAAGTTTGGCTAGCTAGAAAAGAAGAAAAAGGAAGATCTTACTGTATATAGAATTACAGTTATTTAGATTTGGAAATAAGCCTAGCGAGTTATTAAGCAATTTATTACAAAATGTATAAAGGCTGTCTGCAATTGTAAGAATTCAGGATAAATCAGCGAATGTCCCAACAAATCCTAAGAGCATTTGTGAAGTATTGACATCTTTCTATAAGGATTTATATAAAAAGAGTGCAAATTACACGTTTTCCAGAGATAAATTGTTTAAAAAAAATTGCAATACCAAAATTAAGTCAAGTATCTGCAAAGTATAAATGCTCCAAAACTGATCGGGAAATTGAAAATATAATTAGAAATCTAAAAAATGCAAAGGCTCCTGGTCAAGATGGGCTATCAGGGGAATATTATAAAATGATGAGGACAGGAATTAAAACTTCCCTGAAACCCACTTTTCCAAAAAATATTTTTGATTCACAATTTCTGGAAACTAGCAGACTTGCAAATATAAGCGTATTGCATAAGACAGGAGAAGATGCCTTAAAACCAGAGTCGTACCGTTATATGGGTGTTGACCAAGATCCCAAAATATTTCCAAAAATAATGGCAGATAGATTACCTTCCCAAAATGAATACCTGTAGATCTGGCAGGTTTTCTAAAAGGCAGGTCTGCAGTTAAGATAGTTAGAAATGTGCTTTCTGAAATTAGCTGGATAAAAAAAACAGACGTGACTGAAAAAACTGCTAAGAACAACGTAATAATATCAAATTGATAATGTTAGTTTGGAACATCTGTTCAACACACTTGATTTTTCTTTCCAGGAAACATTATTGACATGCTACAGTCTATGTATAAAACCCCAAAGGCAAACATATTGACCAAAGTAGGTACAGTATCTCTGAAGAATTCAACCTATTTAGGGGTATGAGACAGGGGGTCCTCAATTTTATTAAATCTAGCAATAAAACCTTTGGCAAGCTTCCGGAGACAAATGGATTGTGTCAAGGGAATAATGGTTGAGAAGGTTGAACTAAAACTCTTTGGTCGCTGAAGATAGTATCAATACAGACACAAATGAAATGGGATAAAGTAAGAGGACTAAACCAATAAGATATTTGGGAATTCTAATTGAACCAGATCTGGGTAAACGATATTATATTTAAAACCAGAGACAGAACATGAAACACAGACAGAGCTCAGTGCACATCCAGTGAAACCTATACACGTACAGTGCCTAAATATATATGTATAGATATCTATTAAATAAAATGGTCTTTTAGTTTAACATTTTGGCCAAAGTGTTGTAAGCCCCTGAGCCACTACACGGCAGACCACGTCTCAAGGGTCCCTAACACTAATATAAATTCTTAATAGCCTGTGCATTACCATTGCAGTATGATTGTGACAAATCTAACACAGAGTGCTTTTCCTGGTAATGTACAGGTTAATAAAAGCTTCAATCAGAATTAGAACTATGCAACTAATTTTGACAGATTTATTATAACTCATTCTTCCTGGTAATGCACAGGTTATTAAGAATATATATTAGTGTTAGGGACCCTTGAGATGTGGTCTGCCATGTCGTGGCTCAGGGGCTTACAACACTTTGGCCAAAATGTTAAACTAAAAGACCATTTTATTTAATAGATATCTATACATATATATTTAGGCACTGTACCGTGTATAGGTTTCACTGGATGTGCACTGAGCTGTGTCTGTGTTTCATGTTCTGTCTCTGGTTTTAAATATATATCGCCATGCTCAGTAGCACTCCTCTGTGACACCTATATGCTTATATATATGTTGTGGTTATTTTTGGGGTTCAATATGAGCTTGCAGGTGTCCTGTATGTTTTGCTAAACTATATTATAATAAGGATGGACCTACAATAAAGAAAGTCACAGTGGAGTTAAAAGAATGGCAACATGTACGATTATCTTTGTTTGGAAGGTGTTGTGTTTTAAAATGACAAGTTTTGCTGGATAGTTGTACCTGAGTCAAGCACTTCCTTTGCTATTAAAACATTCAGGTGTGAAATAATTAAATAATGCAATGCTCATGTTTATATGGAAAAAAAGTAAAGCAAGAATAGCATTGAAGAACAACCTTCTAGGAACTGTGTGAGGAATTAATATACCAGATTTTCGAAATTATACATTTAACCTATTCAGACATTTAGGTGATTGAATACTAGATCGAGCATATTACTCAGTATTGGGACTAGATAGACAATTAGCTGGCCCACTCTCTCTAATTGAGTTGCTCCATACCACATGGAACAAAGTAGAGGGTGATATGGAAGAAAGTAAGTGACATGTCCAAGGATGGAGAATTAACTCTTTCACAAACTGATCTGCAGGATTGATACGTTAAAAACAGCAGATCCACTGAGCACTGAATGGATTCAGAAATATACGTATACTATACCATTTATTCTTCTTCATGACTGCAGCTCTGCACTTATTCCACACGATTGACATACAGTCAGTGAATTGTAGGATTGAGACAAAGGAGAAAACCAGCTAAAGGGCTCCTTATCCTATTTACAGAGACCATAATAACCCCTAATTGTTTTTTTTTTTTTGCCAGTGTACAAAAAAAAGTCTAATGATGGATGATTTCCATCAAGGGAGAATAAATGGCTTAAGGACGTAACATATTCCCTGCCTTTCATACTTCTGTGAAAGGAGATTTAATAGGCAGCATGATTACTGGCACTGATCGGCCGAGGAGCAAGTTGAACAAAGTGCTGTAAGGGACTAAACTAAAACCTTTGAGGTCATTTATCAAAGTCTCACACAAAACTGGGGTCAAACACATTAAAAAATACTATACCATATTTCAAAGAACAAAATTATATTGTTTCCAATTGTAATGTTCTTTAATACATTGTGTACAGTTTGTTTGCCCTGTTTTTGCTGCCGGGAGACTTTGTTACAACACCCTTTATGTTGGGGTCAATTGAGGTCACCAGGGAAAAAGACACTTAAATGTTGGCACAGAGAGTTTATACTGTAGCTCTTAGGTAATCATAGGACATAGAACACAGTTTAGTCTTTCAGGCTGGAAATTGCCATGTGCCTTAATGGTTTAGGTATTAGTATGCTAAAAGCACTTCCACCTTTCTGCATCAAGTAGGGTCTCTCTCCTATTAATTCAGAGTAATCTGTCTATTGTGTCTCTCTTGGGCCTAGATTCACTAAACTCTAAGGTAAAAAATATGCGTTAAAAAAAATATGCTTTAGTTTTATCAGCTAGTTCATTTTGTCATTTAATAGTGGAATGGATATACACATGTGACTCATCAAAAGTCAATTATTCGCTTTATGCATTCATCCATTCAACTATCGCTATCTAGCCTCAAGAAGGCATTCCCCTTTCTGATGCTGATGACAATGCAGTCTGTTAGAGCCATATCTGCAGGAGTAAGAGCAACTAAGAGAGATGCAGGTAGCGGGAGAGAGCTGGAGAGGAGGAAAAGGAAAGGAGCAGACATGTCAGGGCCAAAGTACAGTATTCAGGGAGCTAAATATCCTGGCAGGTGTAGTGAGGTGGAGGTGGAACAAAGGTATACTGTAGTTTGAGAAAATGCTATGGGGCCTATTCTATAAACTTCGATAACTAACTCATCAAGGTTTCTGAGCACTTCCCGAATGATTTGGCTTTGCTCTTCAGAAAGCTTAGATGACTTGCCAAACTAGTTCGGTAAGTGCAATTTCCCAAGCGGTAGCGCCACCGCCCAAACACACCGAGCGGGAGCTGAAAAACAGCTCCAGATAGCCATTTTGATAAGATCACGCTATTCTAGTAGCCCTTACTGTATAATCTCATCGGGGCTCTGAACTAGCGAGTTTATCACAGATCTCATCTCTCCACCCCAAGGGTGACGGGATTGGATTTGAGAGTAGGACTTAGATTTTTTTTTTTATTGCATCAGATTGAAGCTGGGAGTCTCCGGAGCTGATACACATTAATACGAGCTCCGCAGACACCATGCTTCAATTCAATGCAATAAAAATACATTTACACACCGCTACATTACCTTAGTGTCTAACCGCTAAGGCAATTAAGTGATTAAACACCAGTTTATTGTGGGTAGCGGGGGTTGGTGAAGGTGGTATTTGGCCCATGGTGGGTGTTTATTCATTGCGGGAGGAGTGAACCCCTTGATTACCTCTAAAGAAATGAAGGGGTTTTCCCCTCCCGCTACCCACTTGGTAGGCATAAACACCCACAATGGGCCAAATGCCCCCTTCATCCACCCCCACTACCCACAATAAACATTAAAACAAAATACAAACATATGCTAAACAATACACCTATTGAGTGCAAGTGTGGTTACCTATGCCCTCAATGGGAGCAAAGATAACTCCAATGGCAATGAATGGGTGTGACGGTGAGGGGGTAACCAGGCCATCAATAAAGGTATTATGCCCGGCTGGTTACTTCTGAACCATATTTGTGGGTTTAGAGTGTCAGCTCTTGGACCCAATTGTTGTACATGAAATGTATCTGATTGTGCAACAATAAAGAATTTATGTGTGTTTTACCTTTCCAGGAGTGCTAACAAGTGGAGATGCACATGCTATGAGTTTCAAGAAGGGTTTTGCGGTAAAAGTGTTGTCACATTGTAGATAGACGGGGCGCAGAGTTGCTGGCCACCCCAAAAATGTATCCGGGAATCACGTCAGATTCCCAGGGACATATAGGCACAAACCTCTGGTCAAAATCCTCCCTTGAAAACAGTTACACGACTCACCGCCAAGTTCACTACTTCAGCACAGACCAGAAAGGTAAAGGGGGCATAGGAATGTGAGGTGTCCCTGACACAGTCAAGAGGTCCCTGGGTTAAGGGGGACACCCATTTAATGCCCAGGTCACCCAGAAGCTGTATAGGGTGTGACACCACTACGTTCCCTGCTTCAGCACAACCCAGGAAGGTAAATGGGGCATATGGATGTGAGGTGTCCCTAAAACTGTCAAGGGGTCCGTAGGTTAATGGTGATAACCAGTAAATGTCCAGGTCACCCAGAACCAGTATAGGGGTTCTGGGGGGTACTGCAATCTGCTACAAGATTGTGAGGCGGCTTTTAAAAGTCCAGTCCTAAGTATTGTATAAAATGTGGGGAATATGGCTAGTAAGAAATAACGTGCAGCTTCTTACTCTATTTTCCATAACCAAAAGACTTAGGATATTTTAAAAGTGTATATTTTAGTGTGTTTTAAAACATATGCTTTGCACAGTATAATGGGCTGGGGCTCTCAGACCGTGCCACTGTGTCTACTCATACAGTGGGGATGAAAAGCCAGAGAGGAAGTCTGAGCTGTCAAAACCATTTGGATAGGAGGGAAGAAGTCAAGTACCCCCGTCCTCAGATTAATGGACACTCTTTGAATTTCCATTTGGCCCATCAGACTGGCCGGGGCCTTGAGGAAATCACGGGCCTGAGATGCCAAATTTCCCATGCCCCTTGGTTCATTCAGATTTCCAGGTAACCCTGTGTAGACCAGCTTGTCTCTGATTAGCTTCAGAGATTTTTTATCATGCTCCTGATTAGGGGGGGCAGTAATCTGTAATGAAAGTCAGAGGTATTATAACCACTTGCAGCCCTGAGATAGTTAGTTCTCCAAGGTTCTCCAAATTGTTCATCAGAGTTTTCCAGTTGTAAGTCTCCAGCAAGAAAAGGGCTGCTTCAGCGAAAAGCTACCTGGAATATTTAGTATCCCGTTTTGTAACTGTTATCAGGGATAGGATTCCCTGCAGCTAGGAGAGTCTAGGTTGTTACCCCAATTCCCAAGTAAGTGTGTCTTTTTGCTGTATTTTGTATAAAATTGTGTGTTTGCCTATTCCTGTGAGTACATTTACAATTTATTTCATTAACTTGTTTTTCTCAATGCATGATCCTGGTAAAAAGGTGTAAATGGCCTGGTCTCCCGTGATAATGGGCACCACCTTTACCCTCAACAACCCCACCAACACATACAGATGCAGCAACGAGTATCGGAACACTTCCCTTGGAAATCTGGGGCAATCTCCCAATAATGCTGCAAGCAACATTTCTGTGACATTTCAGCAGACTGACTAATGGCCTATTGGATTAACACAGCGGGGGTCCCTGGTAGTCATATTCAGTTGAAATGGGACTGCCAGGGATCCCTGCTGTGTTAATCCGATGGGCCATTAGTCTGTCTGCAGAAATGTCACAGAAAAGTTGCAGCATTACTGGAGATTGCCCCAGATTTTCCAAGGCAAGTGTTCGGACACTCACGGCTGCATCTGTACAGTACAGTAATGGGCAACATTACTATGATCCAGATCTGGATAATAGCTAATTTGCCCATTAAAAATAATACATTGGACTTCCGGGAGGTAAAGCTGTAAAATGGCTGCATTCCTCAGGAGCTCCCAATCAGCCTACGAACAATCCGCAGACATCGTTAGTTTTCTACAGCAAAAGTGCAGATTAAAAGGTGCTGCTATGGAGTGTACCATCAGCCTGCTTTACTGGACTATTATTGATCTGACTGGTCATTTCCCCACAAGTCAATACTTAACAAAGCATGGCCAAGGACAGCCACTGCCCACAGCCCAACTCACCCCTGAATTCCCCAGGGGGGTAATCCTGCAGAAATGAGACATCATTGCACAGCCTCAAGACAAAGTCTTAGAGACAGGATATAGCAGCATGAGTATCTCGGGCTTACCTGATCTAACGGTCAGCCAGCTATTGCTTAAAGTCCTTGCAGAAGAACTCCCTTTCCGGGCACATGAGAACAGCAGATTTACCTTACCAGCAGCGGGCTCAGACTATGACTTTCATCTTGAGCCGCCACATATTGCCGTCATTTCGCCGCACACGTAGTTCAGCACTGGTCCTGTCTTGTGTAAGTCACTGAGCCAGAAAATGACCACTTCAAAATCCTACATGAGAAAGTTTTCTCTCTTCCTCCTCAACCTTAAACTTTTACTCTTCAAAATCCCGCAGAGCTGCCCCCCGAGAGAGGATGCGCTGTACCTTGAAGCATGGAATGGTTACCGCCGGGAGCATGGAAATGGCTGTACATGACCACCTTATTCCTGTATACAGAGGGGGGCACTCTTCATGGTGGATCTGCTCACTATGACAAGACAAATCCTACTTGTTGTCCAGGCTGGGCAAAATCCAGTTTTGGTTGATGCCAATTAGTAAATATCTTTGTAAAAATCCTGTAAGTAATTCGAAGTAGATGGAACAGGGATTATATAACACAAAGAATCACCTGATGTATATGAAAAAAAAAAAAAAAGGAGAAAGAACAAATAGTGCAATACTACTGTATAAATAACAATAAATATTGAGTAGAAAAAAAAGTAGTACTTACATTCTGTTAGGTTAAATCGACTAATGTGATTTGGAAGGATTCAGATGCTTCCGTGCGTGTATCAATTCTTGAAAGATATCTCCCAATACTGTATGTAAATTGAAACAAAAGACAGAATATAGTGCAACAATGTTTTTATATTTAAAAAAGTGTTACAGAAAAATAGAGAGAGAGAGAGAGAGAGAGAGAGAGAGAGAGAGAGAGAGAGAGAGAGAGAGAGAGAGAGAGAGAGAGAGAGAGAGAGAGAGAGAAACACAAATATTAACAGGTACAGAGGCTACAGAAGTACTGTAAGCTAACTGAAGTTGAACTAGGGTCTCTCTCTTTGCTACTGGTTCTTCGCTGTGTTATACATCTTCAACAAATAATGACAGAGGGGGGGAGAATGACCGAGAGAGGGGGGGGGAGAATGACAGAGAGGGAGGCAGAGAATGAGAGGGGGGAGGAAGAAAGGAGTTACAGGTAGAGAGGAGGGAATGAGAATGACAGGGAGACAGGGGGAACAAGAGTGATGTAGCGAGAGTGAAAGAGAATAACGTAGAGAGAGAGGGGCGTATATATAATTGTTAGAAAAAATCTATTCGGTATATTATTTACATTTTTCAGTTAGAAAAATATAATCTGAAAATGAATGGTGTGTCTGTGGGGGAGGGGGAATAGAAGTGCAAGCTGAAGGTTCGCCTATGGCACCAAATACCCTTGCAATAGTATAAAACAAGAAACAAAGAAGTCCAGAGCAACATCCAATGTGACAAAAATACACAGTGAAATATCTATATATCTCTTGAAAAAAGGTCATTTAGATAACCCTTTGGCCAAAGCGTATAAGCCTGCGAGACACTTTCAAGGCATGACCATAATATCGCAAGACCTTGGGGGGGGGGGGGGTGGGGGTTCTGAGAGCTTGCTGGGTATCTGTATGTTTGTTTACCCTTGCAATAGCCCTGAAGAAAGGGGTACAACAGAGAGAGGACAGCTGACTTAAATTAGCAATTCCCATCGGTCCTATTGCTTTCTGGTTTGGTAGATTGCTACTCCTTGATAAAGTGTTTTTTTGGAACACGAAATGCGTAGGAGAGTTAGTGCCTCCACTTTTTAGATGGATCACTAAAGAATTAATTTTTAAACAATTTTTGTTTGGGACCCACTCTTTGGCTGCTGCGCCAGAATCATTTTGTTCTTCAGATTGCTACAGTAGTTGGAACGGCCCAAACAACAGTCAAGGCAGATTGGGGTTATATTGTCCCACTAATAACTATTAGTTACAGAGGTGAGATGTACAATAACCAATTGTATTAGGTACTGTGCTAAAACATCAGTAATAAACATTCCTCTAAAACTAGATTGTACTGTATATACAAACAATGCCCCTACACATCATTTCATAATACTCCTCTCCTGGTGTGTTTAAAAAGCCTCCTCTACATTCTCAATCTCTCCTTCTCTTATCTCCTCTGTGTCTCTCTGCAGTTCTCAAGCTCCCTTTGTCTCTATTGCTCTTTACCTTTATCTCTCTTCCTCTTGATTAGGGAGGGTGGGGGCTGTCTTCAAGAGTGGTTAAAGTAGGGAGGGGGCATGGTAATCCTCTTGAGCGGGATAGGCTAAGGCCCCGCTCCCTCAGTCAGCGCACCCGCACTGCAGACAGGCGGCGTGCTGACAGGCACAGACCGCGATATGCAGTCTGTAGGGAGCCGGGAGCCCGGAGCGGGAGGGGGGAGGGAGTGGAGGGGGGGCGTGGTTTGTGCGGAGGGACCTGCTACTCCCCCCCCCCTCCCTCCACGGGCTTGGTCTATCGGGCTGCAGGAGGTAGCTGCTGGAAGGTAAGCAGCTCCCACTCCCTTCCCCTTCCCACACAAATGACACACACACACACACACACACACACACACACACACACACACACACACACACACACACACACACACACACACACACACACACACACACACACACACACACACACACACACACACACACCACCTCCTACCTTGTGTAGGAAGCTGTCTGACAGCTCCCGCTCCCGCCGCTGATAGGCTCATAAGCGCACCACGTGACGCGCCACGGCTCGGGATCACAATTTTCTTGCATCCCCTGCCGGCTGACGCGTCACAGCGCGTAGTTAGCCGTGCAGCGAGGGGGGACTGGGACCGGCTCACAAGGATTCCCCTGCTGGTGAGGAACGCTCACGCGGCCTCCCGCGCCGCCGGGCGTAGCTGGTCCCAGCCCTTAGGGTGGAATAGGAGGTTCGGGGAGGGAGTGGCATTCTCTTGAGTGGGTGAGGGAGAAAATTAATCTTATAATAGTAAAATGTAGTTTGCAATAGTGACATAAAAAATAAGTGGAGCAACTTCAGATGAATGCACAGGAAATCCGTTTATCAAAATATAAAGTATTATTTATTTAGATCCTAAATACATGTACAAAACTCTTCTGTGCGTTTCACGCCACAGTGGTGCTTTTCTCCTCGACTTCCTTTACATGACACTGAAATCCTTAAATTATTCAAACTACAGCAGAGATAAGGGAGCAAAATGCATATAAGTGGACAAGCACCTAAGAACATGATGTCCACTGCAGTAATTGATGTCTGTAGTGCAAATGTGTGAATGTCTACAAATTTGCTTTGTGAATTTTTTTCTTACATTTTGCATTACTGATAAATTATTGCGAAGGTTTACATTGCTCAGAATGTAGTAAATTTTACCAGAATTTACCCACTTTTCCACAGAATTGACTGAAAAATAACATTAAATGACAGTACAGTATATAAAGGGATATATGACTTTGCAGATAAACTTTAATCCCTGGGGACATTTGGGGCAAAACTTGACGACTTTGGCAACAATTTTGGTGAAAAAAATTAGACAAATTTTGCCTGGGTCACAAACATGTTTATTTTAGTACAAATTAAATAATTTCCTTACAAAACAAACTATTATTTGTTCCCAGATTGCCAGTACTACACACCAGATTATTTACATATAGCTTTAAATGCTCATCATAATTCCTAAATTGTTCTGGTAAATCTCATCAAATTGACTTACAGTGGAATTAAAGCATAATGCTCAAGCATGTCTCAATATGAAAAATAATATTTCAGTCCGCTGAGTCAACCAGCACTAATGGGAGTAAAAGCTATGCCAGTCTGTCCCAATGAAGACGATTGCTTGAAAATTCTATTCATTACAGGATAAATAATGCAAGGACACATGCATTTTTTATGTGAGTACTTTCAAAGAACAGCATTGTAAATGTGTATTTGTCTCTGTTCTGCACACTTAACTGTTTAACCTCTTCGCTAACAAATGAAACTCGCAGCATATTGCAGTGACATGCATTTTAGGCTTTTATGGTAGAAAAGGATGAATTCACAGTTGTTTTTCATGCATTTACTGAATGCTTTAACTGGCATTAAGGGCCATATTTACTAAGAAATGATATGACATAAGACACCTTCTGTGCTGGAAGACACCTTAAGGACCAATTCAAATGAATGAACCATGAAGGACCACATTTACTTAGGGGTGTTACTCCATAAGACACCTTGGGGGTCAAGTATCCCAGCATCAAAACCAGGGCAATCTGGTGCAAAAACAGCACGCCAGATTTATCAATCAAGAAAACAAATGGTTTTCCTTAATAACTAAGGTGCAGTTTTTTTGCCCCAGTCTTGCATCCGGAAGACTTTCCCAAATAATCCACCTTCCATCCTGGAAAGCACCTGACAGTTAATGGACATAAAGGGCCATATTTACTAAGCTTTGCTGGTAGGTGTCTTATGGTATCATCATTTAGTAATAGGGCCCTTAATCCCCTGAATTTTTTCTAATAAATGAATGGAGTAGAGCTGAAAACAGTGACAGATAACCAGTTCTGTGTATCCCTGTTGAAAGAGTTCTAATATTTAAAAGCTACAGACTTTGGGGCCTATGTATTAAGTGTCACAAAGAGCGTCAACATTGCTTTGTTTTTTTTGGTGCACAATAATGGACTGCACTAGGCGTACAGATGTATCATTCAAATCATCTGTCAAATTCAACATAGCATAAACCATAAAAGGCTGATAATAGTGTAACAGGGTCCCCCCTGGCGCTCCTGACCTGTGCGGAGTAGCGGGTACCCCTGCACTGTGTCAGGGAGCTGCAGGGGTGAGCGCGTTGCCGGGAGCTCTCGGTGGCATCTACAGCCAGTCACCGCCATTTTGTGTGCGTTCGCGCATATGCGGAAGCTCACGCCTGCGCAGTGTAGCCCCAGGAGAAGCGGCGGCCATTACACAGAGGGAGGCAGGTCACCGATGGTGCTCCATAGTGCAGGGACCCCTAGAAGTCGCGCATGAGCAGTTAGGGCGATGCGGCAGCCATTACACAGTTGCGCAGGCTCAGTGGTGGAGAGTAGCGGTGGCCATTACACATAGAGCATGCGGCACCAATGCTAAAGAGGTGCTGAGTGGACTACAACTCCCAGCAGGCTCTGGGGACTGCACTTTCACACAGATTACCTGCAGCAGGGAATTGGCTACATTGTTGTGGGCAGTCAGGAAGCAGACAGTGAAGGACATGAGGCAGTTGGAGCAGGGAGCTGGGTGAGTGAGGGTGCAGGGGAGCAGTAGCCCCTTGCACTAGGCCAGTTACCCCCAGAGGCCCCAGATAACTGACACCATTGCCCCAGTTTGTGGTTGCTTCAGGGACAGGCTCTATGTGAGTGGTTCTGCCCCTTTAGCTGCTTGGGTTAAGTTAAGGAAGTGTCGCGCAGCCTGATTTCTGGGTCTGGGCTCAGACTCCTCAGTTATATAGAGACTATCTTCTCGGAGGCCACGCCAAGCAGTGACTGCGGCCTGACGACTGCAGACGGATCTCGTCAAGGTACCGACGGTACGGAGCCGTGGTGATATTATCCACGCTGGGATTCACCCCACGCGTAGGAGGACGTCTCATCGGATCAGGCGGATCCACTTCAGTTGTATAGCGGCACCCGTGGCTGGAGCCCGGGCAGGTATCTATAATAGTGCATCAACACGTTATGGGATAACGTTATCTCCAACACACGTGGGTGGGTTTGGACATAAGGTACTTTGGGGAATACCTATGGTGATGTGTGCACCCGGTGCACTGCTATGTATTGTTTATATGCATAATTCTGTGTGGTACAGGGTACCGAGTTTATTAGTAGTAGCAATAGTAAACCAGTTATTAGCATACACTGTGTGCGTGTCTTATTATTGTGGTTCCTGTAAGAGGACCATCCCACTCAGGTGGGAACCTTTACAGGTGGAGGCTCTGTGTACGACGAATCAGGTAACCCCAGGCTCCCAGTAGCGGAGGTTCAGGTCTTCTGTGAGCCTATCAGGTAACGCACCACACCCGGTATCCCAAGTGTATTTCCCCACATGGTCCCTATCTGCGATCGGGGGGGGGAGGGAAAGGTGTTACATTTGGAGGCGCTGCTGAGATCCCAGACCTGGGGTGCCCTGTCCTATTTTTCAGTCAAATTTGGCAATTACATTTTTCACCATGTGGGTGCTCTCAAGACAGGAGGTCTACACATGGGCCTTGAAGCTTTGCACGACTCCTAACTACCTGGTTGCCGTGGGTGCAGTCCCTGCTGGCGTGTCTTTGTTAGACGTCCAGTCGCATGTTCGGAAACTCCCTGGGCTAGCTCGTACATGGGTCAGAGGGTGAAGGTATGATATCACCTTGCAATGGAGTACTATACTGATGTATGTAGGCCATGCCATAAGTGAGGAAGATGGTCCCCAATTCTTGACTCTGCCCGAGGGTCCGACCAATGGGTGCCCCTTTATTTACCTTGATTTGGCAGTTACTGCATGTACCGAGAGCCCTAGTGTAGTTAACAGGACTGTGATCAAAATGGAGGCTCCTGCAGCAGGGAATGCTAACAGTGAGTCCCACCTAAAATGGCGGCTCCCGCCAAATAAAAATGGCACATGTGCGGCTGACTGCCAGGCTGCACCAAAATGTTTTGCAGAAATCTGTCCGGGACTGGCGGGAAAATCCGAGTCCCGCCCCCGCAATGTGAGCGACTCAGTGCAGAGCCAGAAACACTCATTGAAAGAATGTGCCGCCCCTCCTGTAAATTCCACCATGGGTAGTGAGCACAGTGAACAGCAATCAGCAATTTCTGTTCCCCCTAAGGAAAGTACGGGATGCAGAGAAATACACCCTCAGCTGTATGGAGTATGGCGAAGAAAAGGAGGGAGCTTGTCTTTTTTTTTGTGCCCATGTTTGCAAAAGGACTTAAATTTGTCTGGTGGTATGAACTTTAACCCCTGTGGGCCACCAATAGACAAGCAGGTGGTAAGGGTGGACAAAGAGGTGTGCATACAATGTGTTTGTACCCAGTGTGACTTCTCAGGTGGAAAATTGACTTGGGGACCCAAGAGTGCTTGCTGCGGAGCACAGTTCCTGCAGCCCATGCTGCTGAGGCCTACGGGAACCACAGAGGAAGATGCGACGAACCATGCGACGAACCCCTCTACTGAGCCGGTCAATGCGGCTAATCTATCTACCTCAAGAGCGGAGGTTTTGGAGGGCCCGTGCGCACTAACAGCGGTTCCAGATTCGGTTCCAATGACGGAATCACAGACGTTTGAACCAACGTAAGACGTCTCTACCGCCATTCTCTTCTACTGACAACGGTATCCAATCAGCCGTGGTGATGCACCTGCCGGCGGACCACCCAGATGCAGCTGAGGACCAAGAGTCAACCGCCTCATCTACTGCGGACCCCGCTGTGGGCCGTGTGCCCTGCCACGACCTGTCCGGCCTACAACGATGGTACCATCTCTCCCAGGCTTGGGATCAGTACCTGTCAACGATGACAGGGGTAAGTTGACTGCCCCAGGGGTGTTGGGTGTGAGCTCCTCAGTGATCGCGGAGCATGGTGGCTGCAAAGGTATGGTCACTCGGGCGATGGGCTCACCCCGTCATCGCGTCCTGGTGGAAGTGTCTCCCCTAGAAGATCTCTGCAGACCAGAGAGCAGATTTGACCCCATCAGGGTATCCTGTACAGCAGCCATGCGCAGCGCTTACTCCTACAGGAGGCACCTTCAAGCTTTTTTGTCTCAAGACATGGACCTGTACATAGATATTGGGATGTCCCCAGAAGACGTCAGCGCTAAAGGGATTGCTGGAGCGAACCAAGACTGTGCTGTGACCGCTCTGGTAATTATTGCCTCCTTCATGCGCATGATGGAGCGCTTCATCCACCATATGGTGGACCGAGGAAAAGGACAAGACCTCCTGGCCTACCTCATCCATGCTGCGGATGGTGGGTAAAGGTTTGGCACCGAGACCCCTTACTATTCCTTCTACCAGGGGGGTGGTTTGGAATTAGAGATTGTAGCACCCGATCATGATCTCCAAAAGACTCACAGGAGTCAAAGTGAGGGGCCCTCACTAAATCAGTTAGGGGTACCCTACTATGAGACTCAGCTGGCCTCAGGTATCAACGTGATTATGTTGTGTACCATTGAAAAAGTGAAGGTGATCTGTTGTATATCCTATGCAATGCATTTTTATTATATAACTCTCTGTTAAATGACACTGTCCCAAGCGAGGCCGTTGGGGATTTCACAAGGGGGAGAGTGTAACAGGGTCCCCTCTGGCACCCCTCACCTGTGTGGAGTAGCGGGTACCCCTGCGCTGTGTCAGGGAGCTACAGGGGTGAGCGCGTTGCCGGGAGCTCTCGGCGGCATCTACAGTCAGTCACCGCCATTTTGTATGCGTTCGCGCATATGCAGAAGCTCGAGCCTGCGCAGTGTAGCCCCAGGAGATGCGGCGGCAATAACACAGAGGGAGGCAGGTCACCGATGGTGCTCCGTAGTGCAGGGACCCTTAGAATTCGCGCATGAGCAGTTAGGGCAATGCGGCGGCCATTACAGAGTTGCGCAGGCTCAGTGGTGGAGAGTAGCGGTGGCCATTAAACATAGAGCATGCGGCCCCAAAGCTAAAGAGGTGCTGAGTGGATTATAACTCCCAGCAGCCTCTGGGGACTGCGCTTTCACACAGATCACCTGCAGCCTGACAGCCACTAAGGCTGACAGATTCTCTGCAGCAGGGAATTGGCTACATTGTTGTGGGCAGTCAGGAAGCAGACAGTTAAGGACATGAGGCAGTTGGAGCAGGGAGCTGGGTGAGTGAGGGTGCAGGGGAGCAGTAGCCCCTTGCACTAGGCCACTTACCCCCAGAGGACCCAGATAACTGACACCATTGCCCCAGTTTGTGGTTGCTTCAGGGACAGCCTGATTCCTGGGTCTGGGCTCAGACTCCTCAGTTATTTAGAGACTATCTTCTCGGAGGCCACGCCAAGCAGTGACTGTGGCCTGCCGGCTGCAGACGGATCCCGTTAAGGTACAGACGGTGCGGAGCCGTGGTGATATTATCCACGCTGGAATTCACCCCACGCGTAGGAGAACGTCTCATCGGATCAGGTGGATCCACTTCAGTTGTATAGCGGCACCTGCGGGCTGGAGCCCCGAGCAGGTATCTATAATAGTGCACCAACACATCAAGGGATAGCGCTATCTCCAACACACGTTGGTGGGTTTGGACATAAGGTACTTTGGGGAATACCTATGGTGATGTGTGCACCCGGTGCACTGCTATGTATGTGTTTATATGCATTATTCTGTGTGGTAGAGGGTACCGAGTTTATTAGTAGTAGCAATAGTAAACCAGTTATTAGCATACACTGTGTGCGTGTCTTATTATTGTGGTTCCTGTAAGAGGACCATCCCACTCAGGTGGAAACCCTTACAGGTGGAGGCGCTGTGTACGACGAATCAGGTAACCCCAGGCTCCCAGTGGGGGAGGTTCAAGTCTTCTGTGAGCCTATCAGGTAACGCACCACACCCGGTAACCCAAGTGTATTTCCCCACATGGTTCCTATCTGCGATCGGGGGGGGGGGGGGAGGGGAAGGTGTTACAATAGTGTTAGCACATAATTACAGGTATTGCAAGACTTACTGTGGCCATGGAGAAAAATGCAGACCCATGGCCGATTGCGTCCCAATTGAAGTCACAAGGATAGTAACTCTTGCGGCCCGGAAGGATTAAAGTTTCGGGCGTCCATGCTTAATCCTTCACTTCACTTTTATTTATTTGGAGTGTTAATTGATTGGCAATGTGGGTATCTAGTCCCCTGTGGAGGGCTTAGGTAGTTACAGTGCCAACAATGAATTTAATGACTAGGGTTTAGTTATGTTATTATTTTATTGTAATGCATATTTTGTTAAATGTGTCTTTTTAATGCTTTTCTATGAGCAATATCCCTATAAGCCACATTTGGCTAATAATAATAATAATAATAACTTTATACAGCGCTTTTCTCCCAACAGCACTCAAAGCACTTGACATTTAAATAAAAGGTAAATAGAAGAAAACATGTACGGTTATAAACGTAACCAAACACAAGGAAAGATACAATACAGGATGGGGCGGTACTCTGGCTATTAAATGATGGACAGGTTGTGGTTCATTAATTAAATGCCTGGGTAAACCGGTAGGTCTTTAGCCTGTTTTTATAGATTTCCAAAGAGGGGGCCTCTTGAACTGTATGAGGCAGACTGTTCCAGAGAGTGGGAGCATTATGGCTATAACCTCGGGTCCCAAAGGAAGTCAAGGATATTCTCGGAACTGTTATGAGTTCTTAATCTGCAGTTCTAAGTGAGCGAATGGAAGTCTAGGGAACTAGAAGTTCTTTCAGATAGCTGGGACACTGGTCATATAGTGCTTTGAATGTCAACAAACCAATATTGAATTTTTTTTGCAATTTTACAGGCAGCCAGTGCAGGGAACGGAGAACAGGTGTCATGTGGCAAGAACGGGTCTGGTTAGTTAACAACCTGGCTGCAGCATTCTGCACCAGCTGCAGGCAGTGCCGCTCTTTTTCCGAAAGACCCAGATAGAGTGCAATACAGTAGTCCATGTGTGAGGACACAAAGGCATGGACAAGCAAAGTAAGATCCTCTGGGAGGCTCACATTTTTAATCCTGGCTATGTTCTTTAGGTGGAAGAATGAAGATTTGATCACGGCTGAAACCTTGTGTTTAAGGGTCAAGTCACAGTCAAGGACAACACGAAGATTGCGTATACAGACAGAGTTTAGCAGCGGGGAGCCCCCAAGCTAAAGGTCAGTGTGTTTACCTAGCTGCAGTCTTGTCTTCCAACAGTGAGCATCCATCACTAGCACTTCTGTCTTATCAGGATACAACCTGAACCAACTGGCACTCATTCCCTCTAGGAGCTCACATAAACATCTATCGAAGACTGGGTCCTTAGTACCTGGTGCAAAGGACAAGAAGAGTTGTGTGTCATCTGCCTATCAGTGATAACCCAGGCCATTCCATCTGATTATGTCAATATGGAAAATAGCTGAAGCGCTCAAATGCAGGTATAATAAACCAAAATAAGCCAAACCACTAGACCAGGGTACTAACAAATGATATAGTACCTAATGTGTAATAGTATGGGTACTATCCTCCTGAAGACAGGTGGTATATGGTACATGCCCACTTACCATCAGTCTCATTGGCAGATTCCCCTGGAAAAAAAGCAAATACTCACATCCTGGTAGGGTAGGTAGGCAGGCTGTGCAGCTACTAAATGCAATACAGGGAAAAAGGAGACCAAAAGCGCACCAGCACAAACGGAGCAGGAAGGACCCAAAACGAAAAATAATTAAAAGGGCACTTTAATGTGACAAAAGACCCATCCAACGCGTTTTGAACGTCACAGCGTTCTTGTTCAAGGATAAAACACAAAAATCCTTGAAAAAGAACGCTGTGACGTTCGAAATGCGTTGGATGGGTCTTTTGTCACATTAAAGTGCCCTTTTAATTATTTTTCGTTTTGGGTCCTTCCTGCTCCGTTTGTGCTGGTGCGCTTTTGGTCTCCTTTTTCCCTGCATCTGATTATGTCACCTAATGGCAGCATGTACATTGCGAACAACATAGGAGATAGAATAGAACCTTGTGGCAGATTACTCTTTGACAAAGCGCCCTGTGCGTGAAACGCGTCAGAGTGCCTGCCAGGACTATCTATGTATCTGTTTTTTAGCTAATAAACTTTTTTTATTTTGTATCCTGCCTGCCAGTTAATTTGACTAGCTGTGCTCCAGTTTTTTTCCTTTGGGACTTTCTCCTCCTGTTGCGCATGTGCATGGATGCAAGCTGTACTGAAGATCAACTATTCACTCTTCATCTGCAGTCTTTACTGCACAAGGGAAGCCTTGCAGTGGTCAGCTGTTCTCCAGTGTTCCAGTCATCACGACGCACACATGGTGCTTGAGAGACGCAGACGGAGCCCAGACCAGAGGGACTGACGGACATTAGTCAGTCCACTGAAGAGGTTTACAGCTTACCGGCTTTTCTCTTCACCAGCTGCCCTAACAGCCCGGAGCTGCGAGTTCTTCAGTGCTTCATTCTCCTCCTCCCTCCCCCTCAGAACTTACAAAGGGTCAATCGTGAGTACCTTTTAGGCAAGCTATTGGTGCTATTGAGATTAGCCAGTTGCCTTTTATCTGACTTCATCAACTTTATCTTTATTGGTGATGGGAGAAGGAGTTACATATTGATTATATGGACACACATATTACAATATATTTCTCTAAAGATCTTCAAGTATCAAATTGGCACATGTCATATGTTTTCATTGAGCTCCGATATACAGTATTTCTTTAGGGCTGACATCAGCCCTGAGCACAAATTTCTATTGGATAGTCAAGATACTTGCAGTGTTCGGGCGGGCTGAAGACAAGCATAGTCGAGGTACGTGAGCCGGGTCTGGTAATGTGAAAGAAAATAGGCATAAACGCGTTGCATGCTCAGTAAGAAACTGGAACTTTGCTCGGCAACTTCCAGCTCAAACGGCTGTCCTTTTAAAGGAAGCTGCCAGAGACAAAGATGGACGATCCAGCCACAGAGTTCGAGCAAAAGCAAAATCCCGAACCGGAACAATAAAACCCGGAAATGATTTTGCCAAAACTCATAGGTTCATGGCATAAAAAGCTGCAGAGAGGTCAAGGAGTACTAAGATCGAACAGTCAACTCTGTCTCTCGCCATCAACAGATCATTTAGCACATGAATCAGAGCAGTTTTAGTACTACTGTATGCTGTCTTTTGAATGGGTCTTACATTTCATGGCTTGATAGACAGCTTTCCAGTTGGGTTGCCACCACTTTCTCAATAACTTTACGAAAATTGCTGTAAGAGTTGTGCTGGGAGATACAGAGACAGACAGCTTCTCTCTGTTAACTCTGTGCAGCTCTTACAGATGGGTGGATTACCCAGAAGGATGAATGCTGCGGGGGTTGCGTCAAGAAGCAAGGGCCCCCACTGAGTTAAGCCTTCTGGGAAACTTACTGTCCTCCAGGCTCGAGTGTGATAGTCGTAAAGCGGTCGCATTACACCCACGCTCCAGCCGCACTAGCCACTAAATCGTAGCACTGAGGACAGTAAATGTTGCTACATCTTTAAGATGCGATGTATCAGACCACCAATGTATTTGATGCAGTATGGATGTTTTATCATGAAGTTAACCAATTGTGTTATTTTCACAGTATGGTTTTCTAAATAACATTACACCAATCATTTATATTTACTAATACTAGTTATAATTAAAAATAAACATAATTCTGCTTTAAATTAAATTGTATCAATCAGATATTCAACAAGACACAATGCTTCCAAAATCATTTTAAACAACAATATATGTGCCATAGATATGAAGTCACCATACATACAAAGCACATTGCATGAAGGTTTATATTCCCTTTTAGCTGTGACATTTTGAAGACAATTTAAAAAATGTTCTTAGTGCATATGCGATATGCCCCTTTGTACTGTTGTACAGTATGTTGGCCCTCCTGGCTTTTTTGTTGTATGAGAAAGAGACTCCAGGCTGGCACGGGAACCTGAAATCGAGTAGTTAAAGATGCCCAGGTACTCAGCATTATTTCATCATAACAGCCCCAGAGATTAAGCACGGCAAACAGGGGCCGAGACAACTACGGTATCTGCAAAAAGTCAGCATCAACTAGTGATGCTGCTGAATAATTAACATGTCAAACATACAGGACACCTACAAGCTCATATTGAACCCACAAAATAACCACAATATATATATATATAAATTCTTAATAACCTGTGCATTACCAGGAAGAATGATTTATAATAAATCTGTCAAAATTAGTTGCATAGTTCTAAGTCTGATTGAAGCTTTTATTAACCTGTACATTACCAGGAAAAGCACTCTGTATTAGATTTGTCACAATCATACTGCAAGCAAGCAAGTTCCCCTGAGAGTGGGAGATGCTATGGAGTGAGTTTTTAACCATTTAAATGTGGGAGGGGGTGAGCTTCAATTAGGTAGGAGGTTGCCACCCTCCAATCAGCTAAGACCAGCTGAACAAGAATTGTATAACATACAGGACACCTACAAGCTCATATTGAACCCCCAAAATAACCACAACATATATATAAGCATATAAGTGTCACAGAGGAGTGCTACTGAGCATGGCAATTTATATTTAAAACCAGAGACAGAACATGAAACACAGACAGAGCTCAGTGCACATCCAGTGAAACATATGCATGGTACATTGGCTAAATATATATGTATAGATATCTATTAAATAAAATGGTCTTTTAGTTTAACATTTTGGCCAAAGTGTTGTAAGCCCCTGAGCCACTACACGGCAGACCACATCTCAAGGGTCCCTAACACTAATATAAATGCAGATGTAGCAGACATTATTGCACTCATTAACGCAAGGCGATGTGTTAATGCTAACATGATTTTTAAAGCTGTGGTAACAAATACACAATTGAAAACAATGTGTGTTAACTCCTTAACGCATGTGTGAGTTAATGTGCTTTTTGGGGTCGTTGTTCTGCATTACAGTGGGCAATAAAGTCTGCCACAGTACATTTGTATCCATTTCTGTCATATGCCCTCCTTCCACATTAAAGGCATGCCGTGCATTTTACTGTAAAGGTTGAAAGGAGATAACAAGGTTCACTGAAGCTACAGTAACTTCCCCTGGCAGCACTGCAAAGTTCACCTCATCCATGTATATAAATAGACCATTTTGTTTCATGAAATCAGATTGAAGCATATAAAGAGAGAATATGAATAGTGCAAGACATACAGTGTGGAAATTAATTCAACATGTCTTCTAGGATCATTTCACCTTTGAATATGTAGATCATGTTGAAATTGTGTGCACTGTACTTCAAAATTAGGGCTACTGGATAAAGTAAAGTCTTGCTGGACTTGTACATGTGTTTAGTCAATTTACAATCCTGAATTAAGTGAGGAGAGGGCCCAAAACCAGAGCTTAGTCTGAGTCTGATCCTAATTTGACAAAGTTCTTCTTTCCAGCATTGAAAAGCTATAAAGCAATAAAGACTCAAGAGCAATAAAGAGTTTGTAAATCTGAAATGGATGAAACAAAGTTGTCCAGGAATAGTAAGCAATATGAAGCGTCAGCATATCCTTCCTCAAAAAAAACATACATTTATTTTAAAGAAATCTAAGAAACCTTTATTACCCACTTTCCTGCTAGAGTGGATATCAAATGGATAATCCTTTTTCCAATTTTAATTTGATTTTAGGTAACATAGTTACATAACAGATCAGATTTAAAAAAGACATGTCCATCAAGTTCAACCAACCTAAGCTAAATTTACACGACAGATACTTCTCTTATACTTGTATTTACAATATTTTGATCCACAGGAAGGTAAACAAAAAATCTCATTAAAACACCATCCAATGATGTCTCATAAGGGGAAAATGTTATTCCTTCCTGATTCCAAATAATAGCAATCAGATTTCGCCCTGGATCAATATCCTTCCCATCTTTACTTATTTGATACTGTATATCACAGTATGCAGATGTACTGTATTAAGATCTGACGTGGGCACTGCGAGGTATGGCATGACCTCTGCGTTACACTTGTGTGAGCACTTTGTTTTCAACACCTCATCTGTGACTGAGCTGTGCCTCATCTGCGACTCAGCCAGAATAATTATTCATGTGGTTATTTATGTTATTACAGTTCATTACATGCCAAGCAGGTGGTGCATTGAATATCTATGCCTATGATACTTGGGAGCCATAAGGGGAGCCGCTAAAGTAGGAATGCTACAGTAGGAACAGTAGGAATCCCACAGGTACAAGACACAGCGTAGACATGTCTCACTTTAAATACTGCCTTTCATTCTTTAATGACCTTGTACTTCTTTACTGTAGCAATATCACACTTTACGCAAATCACTATGCATCAGACAAATTTGTATAGGTACGTTTGTACATGGCATGGTGCATGGCACTTTCTAAACTTGCCTGCAGTTATGCATATGTAGCCTAGCCTCCGGCCACTACTTCTCTACCTGGACCTTTCCCGTGTAAGTCCTCTTAGGTGCAGGCAGTGGAGGGGTTAATTCCTTCTTTTAGGCGCTGCACCGAGGAAGATCAAGGTAACCTGTATCCATGTCCTGTTTCTCCCGACAAAAACGCGGATCACTCAGAACTCCTGTTGCCAACAGGTACAGTACACAGCACAACACCTGAAGTAGTAGCTAGAAGAGCATACCCACCCCAATCTCACTTGGGGGGGGGGGGTACAAGGGCTACACATATATGATATATTTTGCCATTAGAGACAGTACAGATACTGTAAGAAGTCACTATCTGACATTATGGGGCCTATTCTTGTAGGTTTGTTAAGTTTGCCATGTTCCCACCGAAGGTTTGACATTTGTGTTATCACGGTATTCTGAAAGAATCTGAAACCATCTCAAACCATGAGGTAGGAAAATGCCAATCCCGTACGGCGTAGCAACGATGTGATCTCAGCCCCTCTCAAAGTTCTCCCCCGTACGATCTGGCTGAAGTCTGTAAGAGCTGCATAGAGAGCTGCACAGAGAGAGCTGCTACTTCCTGCACACCTCTCACAGGCAATCACACTGCTTTTATTTACATTTTAATACTACACGTAGTGTACAGCAGGGGGTCTCCGGAGCAGAACCACATTAATTTCCGATCCGGGACCACCTGGTTCCTGAGTTACGGGCACCGGTATAGGGTACCGGTGCCTCCTATGCATTTAAATGTCTGCTGCTGTACACTAGTACTAAAATGTAAGTAAAAACAGCTTCATTACCTTAGCGGCTTGCCCCTAAGGCAATGAAGGGGTTAAACACGAGTACTCAGTTTGTTGGGAGTAAAGGGGGTAGTGAAAGGGGGTAGTTGTCCCAAGGTGGGTGGTTAGGCCTGGCGGGAAGGCTGTGGGAGGAGTTAACCCCTTCACTACCATACCATATGTATTTGTGGATGAGGGCTCAGATGTAAGGGGGGGCAGTGTCGTTAAGACCTTTGTATGCATTGTATGTCTTTATTTGTATAACACCAAAAGAGTACTCAGTGCTTCACAACGAATACAGTACAGGGTATTATAATAATACAATAAGCGCAGCAAAATCAGACAATAGGAAAGGAAATTCCTGACCAAAAAGCTTACAATCTAAGTGGTATGAGGGGAGACTTACAGAGACTGCATGTGATGGAATAAGTGCTATAGATGCAGTGTTTGGCCACAATGGGTGGTAGGAGTGACTGTGGGTGTGGGACAATAGCCATGAGTGCAGGCTACTGGGAAGCTTGATTTGTTGGACAAGTTTTAAGGTTAGTCAGTATTAAATTAGAAGGTTAACACCATTTACAGAGGAATAGATGGCAGGGAGGCGTGGGTGAGAGCAGGTGTGTATGTCTGGGTTCAGGCATAGGGGTGATCCCTAGCAGCAGGAAGTAGTAAATAGAGGGTATGAATAGAGGATTTATGTGGGTACTTTTTATTGAGGGTTAAAGAAGTTGTTGGGATAGAGATGTATAAATAATGGTGGAGTGTATGGGCACATGCATAGGTGGAGGGGAGGAGAGAAAGAAATGTGGATAGGAGGGGAGTGGGGAAGTTTGAGAGAACAGAAACATTAACAAAGGAGTGAGGAAACAGTAAACAGAAGGCAATAGGGAGGGCATAGTGAGATGCTGGACGAGAGACTTCTCAGATATTGGAGGATAGGAAGAGTACAAATAATTGCAGCATTTAGCAAGTCAAGTTCTCACAGTTGCAAAGTTGTTGTTGTGGTCCAGAATCCAGATTTCTGTGCAGTATACAACTCCAATTACAACTCCAAAATTAACTCCACAGACACTTTATTTGTAAGTCATTACTAAGGTTTTACATATAATTCTAGAGGCTATGGGAAGCCGGTGTAGGGATACACATAGAGAAGCAGTCGAAGTGGTGTGGTGAGTGAGGTAGATGAATCTAGCAGCAGCATTTTGGATAGATTGTAGATTAGAGAGGCAGACAAGGTGAATGCCAACTAAGAGAAGGATGCTGTAATCGAAGTGAGACATAATGAATGAGAGGATTAGCCTTTTAGTTGATTCATGAGTGAAAAAAATATCTGGTGATATTTCTTAGGTGGAGACGGCAGGACTTCATGAGTGACTGAATGTGAGGATTGAAGGAGAGATTAGCATAAAAGATGACCCCCTAGACAGCAGCCTTGAGATGTTGAGGAGATTGTGGTGTTATTTACAGTGAGGGAGAGTGTTGGTGTAGTGGTGGCAGTGGAAGGGGGAAGAATATTTATTCTATTTTGGACATGTTTAGCTTCAGACAGTGGTGAGACATCCTGGAGCAGATCGCAGCTAGAGACATGGGAAAGGAGAGAGCGGGAGAGTTCAGGGGAGAAAATATAAATTTGCGTGTCATCAGCATAAAGATGATACTTAAAATCAAAAGATTAGTTCACCAAGAGAAGAGGTGTGTACAGTGAGAAGAGCAGAGGGCAAAGGACAGAGCCTTGTGGGGCCCCCACAGAAAGAGGGAGAGAAGAGGAGGAAACACCAGAAAAGGAAACACTGAAGGAGTGGTTGGATAGGTAGGACGTGAACAAGATAAAGGCTGCGTCATGGAGGCCAATGGAGTGGAGAATATTTAGGAGAAGGGGATGATCGACGGTGTTGAAGACAGCAGAGAGATCCAGAAAAATTAGTATGGAGAAATTACCCTTAGATTTAAACTGTGAGTAGGTCATTGATTATTTTTGTTAGTGCTGTCTCGGTGGAGTGTAGAGGATGGAAATCAGAGTTCAAAGCGTCAAACAGGGAGTAGGAATTAATGAAATGAATAAATAAATATAAATACAGTTTTTAAAGAAAATAAGTTTTTTTATTGAATAAATTGTTTTAAAAAAATGTTGTTAATTCGGTTATTTATTGTATTCATTGTTTAATTTTTGTTTTCATCCTTGTTTTGCAGGTTTGGCAACACCATGTTCGTATAGGAACAGTTCCAGTGATACTGTTAGGTAATGTAATGTAATTGATGCATCTATTTCTTCTCTAAATAACAAGCACAATCATTTTACATTTGAACCTGTAAAAGAGACAGCAAGAAGATGTCGGTTGAATACGTTTATATTAAACTATCTGCATGATTTTAGTCATTGTTTAATTCTTATTGTCATCCTTTTTTGCAGGTTTAGCAGGCTGATTAGTATCAACACAATATTTGTGTAGGAACAATTCCAGCGATACTGTAAGGTAATGTAATGTAATGTAATTCATGCATCTATTTCTTGTAATGTACCGTATGCAATCCAACCAATTGTCAATATCTGTACTGTGCATGTGCAGAAATTCAATGTCACACATACAAGTTCTATAGTACACGCATGCGCAGAAATTAAAGACACACATATGCATTCCATGCAAGTTCTATAGTACACATATACACAGAAATGTAATGACATGCATACTGTATGTGTTCTATACAAGTTTATTGGTAGTACACAGTCAACAAAGTGTAATTCATGCATCTATTTCTTCTCGATTATTAATAAATAGCATTCTTGCATTAATTTTACAGATTAAACTGCACAAGAGCCAGCCCGAAGACAATGCCGGTTGAAGATTGCATATTTGGAAGAGGATTGAAGAAGAGTGTATTATTTCACAAAGACTTAGTTATTTATCTCTATACTGTAATTTACTGTAATCTAATAAAAAAAATCATACTTTAAAAATACTCTTTAGTTATCTGAAGATTTTAGGGAAATAAGTGATGGCTTACATTGAAATAAATGGAATATCATATGAAATGAATGCGAATAAGGGATGGGTTACATTTCATTTAGATTAAAGACACACTAGCAAACTAGCGCTGCCTAGCATTACTGCAGAGTACTGCAACTAAAGCTGAAACACAATTTTTTCCGGTTGTTGTGCACTTGTGCATCATTAGCGCTCACCCTGCAAAATGTAGATATTTACTGTTGGCTTAGACGCTAGCAGTAAATCATACTAGATCTGAACATTTCCTTTCTAAAAAGATGTCCAATTTGTTTTAAATACAAAATCGGAGAATAAGGTCCAGCAACTTGGGATGCCCCACATGGGGTCGAAAGAAACAACAAATGGGTGCTAAGACAGAAAAAACTCAGGTCAGGAGGTAGAGTGTCATGAAAAAGTATAGTCAAGCACACCAACAATATAAGGCAATCAAGAGGTAACAAAAAATGCCATTTAATGACTTAAAGTGGGCATGATAGCATCCAATATTTTGGTGCAACTGGCACCTTTATCAGGTTTTTTTTAAACATATCTATTGTATCTGCTATCACAGTCTCCATGGGTAATACATTCTACATTTGAATTACCCTTACTATAAATAACCCTTTCCTTTGTTGCTGATGAAATATCCTTTTCCCCAACCTTAAAGGATGACCCTGTGTCATCTGTACTGCCCATGGAAGGAATAGTTCTTTTGAATGTTCCTTGTATTATCCCCAGATATATTTGTATATTGTTATCATATCCACTATTAGATACCTCTTTTTGAATGTAAACAAATCTAAATTAGTTATCCTCTCCTCATAAATCAGATTATCCATCCCCTTTACTAATTTGGTGGTTCTTCTCTGCACTTTTTTTTTCTGGTTCCATAATGTCTTTTTTATGGAGTGGTGCCCCAAACTGTACTACATATTCAAGATGTGGTCTTACTAATGATTCATACAGTGGCATAATTATGTTTACTTCCCTTCCATCCATTCACTGTTTAACGCAAGATAAGATCTTATTTGCCTCTGCAGCTACTGTATGACATGGGGTACTGTTACTAAGCCTGCTGTCTTCAAGCAATCCTTCACTATCAAGGATTCACCTAATTTTTCCCAATTTAATATGTAAGTCGCCTGATTATTCTTGTTTCCCAAATGCATAACCTTACATTTATCAATTTTAAAACTTTACTGCCATTTACCTGCCCAAGTTTCCAGTCTATCCTAGTATGGAAACAAATTACATCCAGCACTGATCTTTGTAATTTAGTGTCATCAGATAAGACAGAGACTTTGCTCTCTATACCAACCTCAAGGTCATTAATAAACAAGTTAAAAAACAGGTGTGACAGTACCTATCCTTGAAATACAGTACTCCATTCACAACTTTAACCCAACCTGAAAAGGTTCCATTTATGACAACTCTCTGTTGTCTATCCTTCAACCAGTTTTCAATCAAGGTGCAAATATTTTTTCAATTTCCTTTTTTTTGTATGTAACCCATCGACCCCCAGCCAATCGCAGATCAGGTCCCCTAAGGTGTTCTATGGTCTGGCTACATGTCTCGGTGTGGTGCATACCTGCTTGCAACAGGAGGGCCTGAGTCTCCTACGATGACATGGGGGACAACACGACAGGTTTCTGAGGTGAATGCCTTCGTTCTTCTTCTAATGGTGCAGCACCTCCATCTGTAGTATGCCCCAGGGATACAGGGTGGAATCCCTACCACAGGATCCCCTCTTAGGGATGAGAGATTCCAGTCTCACACAATAGGTCTTTTCTATAGCAGCAGCTCTTTATTTCTCTCTCTTAGCAGCAGCAAACAGGTACAATCGATATATACAGCCACTAGCTGTTCTCCATTAGAATGTCCCTGCCTTCACTCTGGACCTAGGGCCATCCAGAGTGGGGCTAGCTCTTCCCTTACCCCCTAAGCAGGGTAAGAGGTCCACCTCACTATCAGCTCTACTCATAGGCTGCCAGCTCTCCTCTTCTCTCTAGCTAACTAGACATAACTTCTCAGCTAGTGTCAGACTTGACCAGTTAGACTAACTCTAAATAGGAAGTGCACTGCTCTTTATAGCTTCCAGTAGGCACCGCCCCTGTGTCTCTTGATTGGACACAGGGTCAGGTGACCTACCTTCAATGACTCAGTATAGTGTCAGAAGTAGGGAAAATCCATGATTACTCCTGGCAACCTGCCCTTAACAGGGATTACACAAAGGAGGAGGATAGAAATATAGACCCTAATCTTACCAGGGCTACACTCTCCCTCAGGTGGAATCCAATGGTCCCCACTTGGACCTAATTTGCTGGGCCATCCTGCAGGTGAACAACCTGTGAACATACAAACATAAAATTAATATATTGTGTAGATAGAGCTGTAACACCCATGATGGTGACATAACATAGCGGGAAACTCCCAACATGGAGAACTCTTAACTCAATAATAATGACGGGCATCAGGCTTCCTCACGTCCCGTCCATTATGATCCACAATTTTAACAAAGAAGGGTTGAATAGGCCCATTCTCCGGCCTGTACAGTATGTTGTGCATAAATATATTCCTGCCTGTACTCCAAGCCTTCATTAAGTAACATATTTTGTCTTCCCTCAAATAAGCAGAGTTACCAAATTTAAGTCTTAGGTACTCAATGACAGCATCTCTGAGCCAGATGTCTCTTTGATCCTCAATATCCTGCATGATTGGCTCTGGTACGTATGGGAACTCATACCCATGAGACTGTCTGTATCTCGCCACTATGGCTCTACAGTATCTGCTCGGCTTAACTGAGTACGTTTCCAGTTCCCAGCCTTTCCTGGCAGTACCCAGTACTTATGCTCCTAAGGCGCAATGTCATCATATAAAATAGATGAACCTTTTGGTGTGATTACCTTTTGCATAATCTCTCTCCATCTATTGTCTAGCTCGTCAGCAACCTCCTGTGGAGAATATGTGCCTACATCCCACCAATGATCTACTGTGTCTTTCTTTATCAGCACAAACCTGGTGCGGTCAATCCCTTCATCATACCCTGTGAATAACGGTGCCCACCATTTGTCTCGGTGCTCATATGAGGATGACACACTCATACATTCCTCGGACTCAGCTCTCGAGGACACATAAGATGTCTCTGCCTCAGTAGAGTGTGAGCCTTTACGCCTCCCTCTAATGACATTCTTGTATACTGTGGGATTCATTTTGGGAGCCTTGGGACTTACAGGACCCGCTTTTGCAGAAGACTGGGACCCTCGGGCCCTACCTCTAGGCACAGGTTTAAGCACAGTGGGGTTTGGTACAGGTATAACACTTGACAGAGGTATCTCCCCATCAGAACCCTCATCACTTGAAACACAATCCCGCCAATCAGATGAAAACTTGGGCGTCTTACTCGGCTTACTCTCACTATCACCCGGTGGCATAGAACGTAATGGGGCAGGGGCAGTGGCCGGGGCAATGGCGCTAGGGGCGGTGACCATAGGATCGCCATAGTCCATCATAGTGTCTCTGAGTCGGGCGATGCCACGACCGGTAGGTACTCTCTTACTGTCTCTTGCTGGAGCGTGCTTGGCTCCTCGCTTAGCCACTTGGGCCTTAAATTTCACGAACTCCTCCTCTAGCCCGGCTCTCTTCAGCGAGGCAATAAAGGCTTCTGGGCCTCGGCTCCATGTTGAGCCGGAAGTGACAACATCGTTGGTCGTCGCAGAGTCTCCATCCGCCTCTTGGTCCCGCACCAGAAGTGCGTCGATGACCGGAAGGGGCGGCGGTGGACCATCAGGGTCGTGGACGGGCAGGCCTCAAGCCTTTCTCTCTCTCCACAGGTTCCTCCTTCACCTGACGGGAATTAGGGGAGTGGTGGAGTCCTCTTACCGCTCCGCTGCCTTGCTATGCTCTGCGGTTCCACCGGAGTCGTCTCGGGTCCCCTGTCCACCGCACTGGGAGTCGCCACGGCTGTGGGACTTCTATGCGGTTCAGGCCGCACCAGCGCTCGCCGTTCGTGGGTCTCCTGACTCGTCTGCTCCATCTCGGGGGTAAGTGGAATCTGTTCTTTACAGCTGGGGTGGTCCGCCGGCCGGTGCATCACCACCAATGACAGGCTGTCACTATCATCATCCGACGAGGACGGCAATGGCACCTCCAGTGGGGGGCCACATCTGGTCCTTGCTGCACTGCCAGTGGGTACAGGTACGAAATGGGCCCGCTGCGGTACCTCCACTGCTGTTGCGCTCTTCTCCGTCGGAGCACATCTTAGTGGCTGGGCCTGGATCCTTAACGCAGGGGTGATACATGGGACCAGGGCAGCTTTCGCATCCGCCTCCTCCACTTCGATCAGCGTCGCTGGAGAGGCATCTCGCGGGGTCACTATAGCAGGATATGGCTCAATAGGCCAGAGGTAGAAAATGCCACACTGTTGGAACCGTGCTGTAGTACTTGGGGCCAGTCCTGGTAACCTGCATTGGATGCACAGCCACCGCAGATACTCGCGGCCATCAACCTCCAAACCAGGAAGACACCTGGAAGCTGATAAGTGTTCATGCTTAGGTCAGCCATCTTTTGCGCAGGGGTTGATTCAATCAGCTTACTGGTTTGACAATTAGCTCCTTCTCCATCACTAGTCAAGCAAAAGTGAGGTTCCTCAATCTCACTTCCTGTCCCTCCTTCCACTGGGGAGGACTGTTGGGATTGGTTCTCGGTGTGCCCCCTCCCTCTGGTGGATGGTAGAGGTGGGGCATTCTTTCTCTTTGGGTGACGTGGGCTCGTCCTTTGGCCAGTCACTGCACAGGTGGGCGCGGCTTCAGCTCTCGCACCGCTCGCTTCTTTTAGCTGGGGTTCTGGTTTTGGCGCCAAACCCTTGCACATCTCTCACCACATTTCTCGCACAGCCTGCTTGCACGCAGCACATGCGTGATCTAGGCTTGGCGGGAGTCACAATTTTGGATCAGCTGCAACCCGCATTGCAGTGAATGGTGCCGCAGTCGCCATTTTAACCTCCTCCATGCCCCGCAGGGCACATGTATCTCTCGCCGCCATCTTTAGTGAGCCCTCTAAGCCCACGATAGTGCTACTCTCAGTGCCTATAGTGCAGTGCCTATAGTGCAACTCGTGCCTAGGTACTTACTACTCTCAATGGTGCTCTAACCAATGAATATAACGCATGGCATACCCCAGGCTAGGCAGAACTCTCTCCTTGTACACCATACTCGCTGATGGTTCAAGTACTCTGTGGTGTGTTTTCTGGATACTGGCTAGTGTACTTGGACTTTCCTATAGTACTTTGGCGTCAACCTACTTTTGGCCACTCATAGTGCAGACCCTATGCTGAAATCCCTGTACCATGTTAACCAGGCTACCCCCACAGGAATCCTACACTATCTGCCTCAAGGCGACTAGAACAGCTATAGCCAAGTGTACCCAAATTTACATCACCCTCTTAGGGCACCTAGGGTGTACTGTGCGAGAGGACAGTCTCTCCTGACTACCCCTAGTCTCCAAAAATGTCCATCCTGCTGCAACACTTGCTCTGAAATTGTACATATTACTTTCAGCTCTGCTTTGCTGAAAACCTGTCCTGATTATCTCAGCAGTGCCTCCATCTGCAACCCATCGACCCCCACCCAATCGCAGATCAGGTCCCCTGAGGTGTTCTGTGGTCTGGCTACATGTCTCGGTGTGGTGCATACCTGCTGGCAACAGGAGGGCCTGAGTCTCCCGCGATGTCATGGGGGACAACACGACAGGTTTCTGTGGTGAATGCCTTTGTTCTTCTTCTAATGGTGCAGCGCCTCCATCTGTAGTAAGCCCCAGGGATACGGGGTGGAATCCCTACCATAGAATCCCCTCCCAGGGATGAGAGATTCCAGTATCACACAATAGGTCTTTTCTATAGCAGCAGCTCTTCATTTCTCTCTCTTAGCAGCAGCAGACAGGTACAATCAATATACACAGCCAGCTAGCTGTTCTCCTTTAGGATGTCCCTGCCTCCACTCTGGACCTAGGGCCATCCAGAGTGGGGCTAGCTCTTCCCTTACCCCCTAAGCAGGGTAAGAGGTATTTGGTCCACCTCACTATCAGCTCTACTCATAGGCTGCCAGCTCTCCTGTTCTCTCTATCTAACTAGACATAACTTCTGAGACTAGTGTCAGACTTGACCAGTTAGACTAATTCTAAATAGGAAGTGCACTGCTTTTTATAGCTTCCAGTAGGCACCGCCCCTGTGTCTCTTGATTGGACACAGGGTCAGGTGACCTACCTTTACTGACTCAGTACAGTGTCAGAAGTAGGGAAAATCCATGAATATTCCTGGCAACCTGCCCTTAACAGGGATTACACAAAGGAGGAGGATAGAAATTAGCTCCTAATCTTACCAGGGCTACATGTACACTAACAAAGCCATTGCAGATTCTAAGTAGACCACATCAACTGCATTACCCTTGTCTGAATTCCTACTTACCTCCTCAAATAAAATAATAAGGTTTGTTTAGCATGACGTATCCTTCATAAATCCATTATGACTATTACTAATAATGTTGTTATCCATTAGGCATTTTTGAATAATATCCTGTACTAATCTTTCAAGTAACTTCCCCACTATTGAAGTCAGGCTTACAGGTCTGTAATTATTCGGTTGTGATCTAGCTCCCTTTTTAAATATATAGGCACGACATCTGCTTTAGGCTAATCTTGTGGTTCTGAGCCTGTGGAAGAGGAATTCTTAAATATTCAATGTAATGGTCTGGCTATTATTGAACGTAGTTCCTTTGGAACTCTTGGGTGCATGCCATCTGGGCCAAGTGCTTTATTTGCTTTCATTTTATCAAGCCAACTATGCCCTTCTTCCTCAGTTAAACAATTGTTCATTAATATAGAGTTTGTTTTATTGTACTCATTTAATGAGTGTGTATATATATATCCTATATGTGTATATTTCTGTATGGCAGCCATTACTGTCACTGCGCACAGCTAGTGCATACTGTATACACTAAGTTGATATTGAGCATGTTACAATTCATTTATATCATCATACCAGGTGTTCTGAATTATGAAGATAACAATACTCATTGCCTTATCAGTTTGTAGCATAGTATGCTTGCTTTAGTACACAGCCTCTAATAGTAGTAGCCTGTACTTGAGAACGCGACCTGTTCAGTTGGCGCGAAAAATCCTTCCTTTTTATAGCGCCACTTATCCTGCCTACCCCACCACTCTCAGTTGAAGGCTTCGTGCTGAAACGCGTAAGAGTGGGTGCAGTGGGCAGGATCCCCCGGTTTCTCCCCTCCTGGGACACGTAATTATTCCCCGCTGATGCTGCTGCTAATATTGCCTTTTGAATAAATGTTTTCAGGACTGTGTCTTGTGTTAGTACATGCTCAGCATTGTATTTATCAGAACTTGGACCCAGCTGTCATCATGTTTATTGCATAGGACTGTGAGTTTAATATACTGGATTTAAGTTGCCCTTCATGCTTATTGTCACATTCATCTCACCAGTTCCATACTCCTGGAGAGACTTCATATCCCTGGAGGGATTTAAGCTGGTTCTAGTCTCCCCTGATTCTGGATATATGCAGGGGATTCATTTTCACCATTCATGAGCCTGTCATAGAGCAGCCCTGTATGTTTTTCCTAATGGAACTGTGTCTATTGGTTTCTTAGTACAGTTCCTTTTGGGTTATGTATTCATGCTAGGGATATTTGCCATCAATCCCTGGCTTTCTACAGCTTGCTCATGTGTTATCTTTGGCTTTAATCAGCTTATTGTCTTGGGTTTACGTACAGGGGATCCATGCCATGTTCTTTTAACATTTCTGTGCTATTTTTTTTATCTCTTTTGTGACATCTAATTAAATACATTTTTGATATTGCTTATAATTAACCAGAGTGCTACTTTTTGTGCTTCTTTTTCTTTTGCCTCTTTCACATAACTCTCTGCCCTGTAGCACCACTGACGCACTTACCTGTGCAGATATACATATACAAAGATATATCCGTCAGTTTGTTGGTTACTCATATTTTGCTGTCTTGTGGATGTGGGGTCTACCTTTTCTCTTAGCTACTATATATATATACAGTGGTTGACAAATCACCAAAAAATCTACTCGCCACACAAAAAAATCTACTCGCCACCTAGTATCAAACGTGTGCTGCTTGGGCCAATAGGAGCTCGCCACGATGTTAAATCTACTCGCCCGGGGCGAGCAAATGTATAGGTTTGTCGAACACTGTATATATATATATATACATATATATATATATATTATGGTTAAAATGGTTTGATATATGTATTACTTTCTGCTTCAACCACACAAGTGAAACTTTGAAAGAAATGTAAATTGGGCTACTTCCCTTTTATAATGAAACCTTTACATTAATGTTAATCTCTTTTATTATATTTTTGTTAATTACACTATCAATTCACTGAATGGAAGATATATTACCTAAACCTAGCTGCTGAAGTAATAGTACTGCATGTAAATCCAGGAAATTCTGAGACTGACATAGATTACAGTACTTAGCTCTTATTCATTTTAAAAGGATTTACACACTATCTGTGCTATGAAAAGAGAAATAAACAGATCTTTTCAAAATTCTATATTTATTTAAAGAGCAGAGTGGAACTACATATAGTATGTAGCAGGCTTCATTGCTCTCTTTGTTGTGGTATGTTTGGGGCATACTGTAATATTCTGAAGCAACATTGCCATCACAAGTCTCATATTCTGAGGCATGCCTGGGCATTTTAAGGTATCTGGGGGGAACATTGTCGTATGCTACATCTGTGTCTGTGTGTAATGAAAAAGATAGTGCTACTCTGGATCTTTAAATATAAAATAGTGGTACATATACTTGTAACCTCTAGAACCATCACACTTTGATTACTACTTAACTTTTAAAACTGGACAGTGATGGGCAGTTATGAATGCTATTAATTTGCCTAAATACACGTGTGACATTAATAGGCACTTGTTCAGTTTCAATTTAATTGGTCATTTGTCTGTTTGATTCTGAACTAATTACTTAAATTGTTCCTATCCTATTTTATAAGTGGGACACAGATTTTCCTTATTAGGGGAAGCTCTCCTGGTTTGAACTTAGCCAAAAAGGTATTAGGACAGGCTGCGAGATTGATGGAGTAATTAGCCGAATAGTTTTAAAGAACATATTTTTACAATTTGTATTGTGCTCTAGTGACCTAGGCTAATTAAAATGTTATTGGGTCAATCTGCTGTACTGGTCCTCCAGGAAGCCACAGCATGAGTAGACAAGACAGAAAGAGAAGCTAAATTTACCAGTTTTTCTCCCTGTAGATTATGCTTGGAATTTATTTTAGATAGATTTTAACCATAAATGTGCAGGGTATGATTTGACAGTAATTTGCCAATTCTAGAATCATAACTGTTATATTATGATCTGACTTTAAAAAGTGTTTGAGCTGTAAAGTGTATTCTGGTGCTAGAAAGTATCTTATGGTATAGAACCTCTTAGTAAATATTGCTCTTTAAATGTTTACTCTAAGGTATTACTGTCAGATTTGTTCGTCGGCGATTGATCAAGATTTGTAACATAAGATAAACCTATCCTCATGGAAGTGTATTGAGGATGCAATGTTGTAAAAGGCCACCAGGCTGGAGATGCAGGCGAAGACAATTCCCAGATGCCCTGCAATGTTGCCCACTTCCTGTTTGAGGCATACGGTATTTAAGATCAGGAACGGCAACACTCTTTGTGTTGCAACTATTGTCCTGAATTGTTCACTCCTGTTCCCACTCCCTCTCAAGCTAAGTATTTGTGCCTGCTTCCCTGTGTTGACCTTTGATTGTACTGCACTCTGCTTTTGCCTAACCCTCAAACTATATTGCTGCTTCACTGTATATTACCTCAGTTCTGGACTTTACCTAACCCCTCAAATATATTGACCTGTGAATGACCTTGGATTGTTTTGTCTCTGCTGTTATTAAACCCCTTTTCCATCAATCTTTCTTCCTGAGTCTCTGTCATCCCCAGCGTTCTAAGAATTACTGTACCATGAAGACTGAGGATGTACAGTATAGACTAGTGCATTACTTTTACACTATATTTCAAAAGGGGCCGGTTTAGACACAAATTGAGTAGCAGGGCCATGCAATTTTAGATACATTTAAAAATACTTTATTGTTTTTTATACTTCATTGTTTTGCAAAGATTTATAATACCTGTAGGATGTATATTCATATATCCTTAGCTTACAACTTAAACGTGAGTTTCAGTGTAAAAAAATATTGCTCTTGCCTGGACTGGAGGAAACAATATAATTTTATTGAGCTTCCTGCATATGTGTGTTGGTTCAGATTAACTACTGTATACTGTAAGCACTACTGTAGGTGAACAAGCAAGACTTGCGCTTCCTATGACCGCGAGTAGGTGCGAGCTCATCTGCGGCTCAGCTATGGTAAGCCGCAATAATTATAATTATGTTAATGCAGTTAAGTACGTGTGGCCGGCCGGCCGTGCACAGATTATCTTTGCTTTTGATAGTTGGTGGCCACGTGGGGACTGCAGATTGCAAATAAATGCTGGGATTTACATTTGGTGTTTTGCGGAACCGGAATAGTAAGTCTTGTTACATCTGTATCATCCATTCTGTTGAATAGGCTGTGTGCCCAGCAATTTTACTTAATTAGATTTTGCTATTTTTGCAAAATTTCGCAAAAGCTGCAATTGCTAAAAAAAATATGTGAAATTTTAAACGTTTTTATATTTCATAATATTGGGAAAATGTCATCATTTTAATTTTTTTGTTAAGTACATTAAAAACCTTGTGCCATTATTGATGTCTCCTGCACAACTTTCAAGCATGATTATTTTTTCCTTTGCTTATTTATGCATGTTTTGATCATATACAAGTCATTGCAATGTTAAATATTTATGTATAAATCTTAAAAGGATGCGCTAGGAATTATCCCAAAAAAATATCCACAATATGGACAAAAATCAAAACTGGCCTAAACAAAAAAAAATATTGAAAGATATAAATAATGGATCCCACTGTAATGCTTCAAGTTACTCAATAGAAAGAACTACAGTAACTACCCATATATTGATGTACTTTTTCATCACCTCATAAAAAAAACTAATTGTATTTATAACCACTGTGTTATTGATGTGCTATTTCAAATGATCCAATATTGTGTTACCCCAATCCTAAACAACACAAAAAAACTATATTATGTATGCACTTAAATTTACAAACTACTAATGGTATTTCCCGGGGAGGCGGGGTGTCCAAAGTAGGGAGAGTTCAAAATATATATTTTTCAATTTCTAACAATAGTTCGACTGCTTCTTGTCTCAATCTTTGTTCTTTAAATCAACTCTCCTTTGTTCTTCTGTTTTAGAATTTCGAACTCATTTTTGTAATCTCTGATTTTCAATTTTTCTATCCATTAGATCTGATGTTTCTGCTGCTCATTGAGCAGCCATTCTTTGTTTTTCTGATTGGCTGCCAGTTAAACGTGGTTTTTTTTGGGGAGGCATTGCCAATCTAAAAACTATACTATTAAATTAAAAACAAACTTACCTTAACTCTATCTATTCTGAAGCCAGGGTCACGTGTGATGTGTGAATAGCCCCAGATAGCTTAACTCAGCCCCTTTTCCAAATCACACCAAGTCCTATAATATTTCCTTCACATTATTGGAAAAGCAGCAGTGAATACAGGTTCTTGTGGATGTTGTGTAGTTGTGAGTTTGTAGTTAGGAGCAGGTAGAAAGAGATGGCCTTGCCATGGGAGTGTGACAGGAATGTACTCACTCAGCCAAGCCTGGAATGAAAAGGAAGTGGGTGGAATCTGGGTAAAAGGAATAGTCTTGGGACAGACTATCTGTCAGAAAAACATGGGGAAGGGCAGAATAGCCCATTCTAGGAGAGATCTCAGAGGCTTCTGTAGCAAATCACTGATTACATGCCCAGAGATAGGGAATGCAGCATTGTAACATATCACACAGGAACAGTGTGTGTGTATGCAAACTACATGCAGCTGAAAATAAGAAACTGACAGGCAGAAGCTGCAAACAAGGGGGGGGAGGGAGGGTGGAAGGTGAGAGCAAAAATGGGCTTACTTGTTCCATGACACTCCCCGTCTGGTATCTGGAGATACCACTATATAACTTGAATATGTGGAACATATGTGCAATGCAAACAAACATAACATAATAATGCAAAGTCCATGTCCACATAACGAGGCGATACTGGCCGGTACCACTGGAATCGAAGTCCTTTAGCCAAAATCGTCTGGTAAGGGAGGCCAGGTGGATGGACCGCTCCAGGTTAGCTGGTTGCACCACAATGTCTTTGTGCAAAAGTCTCTGGCACTGTTTAGTGCTTATTTGTAATCCTTTGCGTGCCCCAACGAAATTGGTTCCGCAGTGTTACGCCGGTGCTGCCCGCAGACCAGACCCGTCCCCTGAGCTGAAGCGGGAAGTGGTAATACACGCACCCGCAGCAAAGGAAGCGTGTCCGGAGTGTGGTATGAAGCGTTGCCAGGCCAGGTGTAGTAAGGTAGACAATACTTGCCGGTATCGGTTGTAGAGATAGAGTGAATGATGCTTTGCCGAAGTCAGGGAGTGGAGAGTGGAGATAGGTCGTAGTCCAAGCCATGTTCAAGGGGTTACCAGAGTGAGCGTTGTCCAAGGAGTGCTGAGATCGAGAGCCAGAGGGGGTAGTCGTACGAGCTGCGTCAGAACCTGTGAAAACACTGAGAGAATCCAGAAGTACTTCCATACAGAGACTATGTCGAGCAAAGACTGAGAGCAGAGAGGAGCTAGATAAAGCAGGAAGGTCCAATTAGGAATGGAGGCGGGACAGGAAGAGCTACAGGGAGACACTGCAGATTGGTGCAGGCATAACAGGCCAGGTGAGTCTTGTTAGTAACCTGAGTATGCCCGTGCAGTGTGCGGGGGCGGAGCCTGAGGTCCGGGGGACGGGAATAAGAGTGTGCAGACTGAGCGTGCTCCGTAACTCGTGTACGCGTGTGAACCGAGCCAGTGGATGGTGCAGGTGTGCGTGCAGGAGGGCGTGGGCGCACCCGGCACTGAGCAGAGGAATCACCGAGGGGAGTGATCCCGCGATGGTGGCAGGGGCGAGGAGCCGTGGAGGCCGGTAAGGCAGGATTGTTTTGTGTGTCCAGGGGCTCCCTGCGGGGAGGGAGTGCTCTGTGTGGGGAGCGAGGAGAACGCCGATTCCTGACAGTACCCCCCTCTTCAGGAACGGCCTCAGGACGGTCCAAGAACAGTTTCTCTGAAAACTTTTTCCTGAAGGACTTTAGAAGGGCCGGGGCATGATCTCTCTTCAGGGCCAAAGCCCTTCCACTGCACCATGAACTGGAGCTGACCCCTGGAAAGGCGAGAATCCAAAAGAGAGTGAACTTCGTATTCCTCGTTATTTTGTACAGTAATGGGATCCGGTTTATGAGTCTGATCCGGAAAGAAGTGACTGGAGATAAATGGTTTTAAGAGGGACACATGAAAGACATTGGGAATTTTCACACTGGGTGGTAGTTGGAGCCGGAATGCCACGGGATTGATTTGTTCACAAATAGGGAAGGGACCCAGGAACTTAGGTGCCAGTTTAGGAGATGGTACCTTGAGGTGGATATTCCTAGAGGATAGCCATACCAAATCCCCTGGTTTGTAACTGGGCGCCGAACGACGACGACGATCGGCCTGTAGTTTCGATCTGCGGGAGGAGTTGAGAAGGGTAGACTGAATCCTGGACCATGCGGTTTGGAGGGAAGAAATGCGTTCATCTACGGCTGGTACTCCAGAAGGAATGTTGGGGATGGGAAGACAGGGAGGGTGGAACCCATAATTTATAAAGAAGGGCGACTCCCGGGTGGACTCGTTTTTTGCAGAATTGACGGCATACTCTGCCCAAGAGAGGAGTTGAGCCCAATCATCCTGGAAATCGGATATAAAACATCTCAGGTACTTCTCCAGAGATTGATTGATTCTCTCCGTTTGTCCATTGGACTGAGGATGATAGGCAGAAGAGAAAGAAGAAGAGATGCCCAATCTCTTCGTGAAAGCTCTCCAAAATTTGGATACGAACTGAGAACCTCTGTCAGAAACAATGGACAAAGGGATCCCATGAATCTGGAAAATCTGCTCCGTAAAGATATCAGCAAGGGCGGGGGAGGTGGGTAATCCTTTAAGTGGAATGAAATGGGACATCTTCGAGAACCTGTCCACGACCACCAAGATAGTGTTCATTCCTCTGGACCTGGGCAACTCCACGATGAAGTCCATAGAAATGTAGGACCAGGGGCGGTAGGGAACTGGAAGGGGTAACAGAAAACCCTGAGGCTTTTGACGGAGAGTCTTGTTTTGAGCGCACGTGGGGCATGCACGGGTAAACTCCAGAATATCTTGAGACATCCTTGGCCACCAGAAATTCCGACGAATGAGATCAGTAGTCTTCTTAAAACCTGTATGACCTGCAGATTTAGAGGAGTGACCCCAAGACAGGACCTCTTGGAACAAACTTGGATGGTACAAAGAGTTTGTTGTCGGGAACGACCAAGTCCTTGGGAATGAATCACTGGGAGTGCAAAATTTTGTCAAGATTCTTGAAAGAAGACGTGGCGAGAATCCTCTCTTGTGGAAGGATAGTCTCCAAAGATTCCTCTGGCCTCTCTTCAGAAGAATGTATTCGGGAGAGTGCGTCTGCCTTTACGTTCTTGGTCCCGGGGATATAGGAAATGTGAAAATCGAATCTAGAAAAATAAAAGAGCCCAACGAGCCTGTCGTGGACCAAGGCGTTGAGCATTCTCTATGTAATGAAGGTTCTTGTGGTCCATGAGAATAGTAAACGGCTCTTTCGACCCCTCTAGCAGGTGTCTTCTCTCTTGAAGAGCCATCTTCACGGCCAGAAGTTCCCTGTTACCCACGTCATAGTTCCTCTCGGCAGACGAGAATTTCTTGGAGAAATATGCACAGGGATGTAACTTATCTTGGGGCGTGGGTCTCTGGGAAAGAACGGCACCAGCGCCGCAATCAGAAGTGTCGACCTCCAGGACAAAGGTAAGTTCGATGTTGGGATGACGGAGAATAGGTGCGGATATAAAGGCTTCCTTGAGTGTCTCGAAGGCGGAGATGGCCTCGGATGACCAAGCAAAAGGATCAGCTCCTTTTTTGGTGAGTGCAGTAAGGGGTGCCACAATGGTGGAAGAACTCCGTATAAACTTACGATAGTAATTAGCGAACCCTAAAAAACGTTGTATGGCCTTGAGAGAGTTGGGTCTTGGCCATTCAGTGACTGCTTGAAGTTTACCGGAGTCCATCATAAACCCCTAATCGGAAATGATATACCCCAGGAACGGAGTAGAGGTTGTATGAAAGGTGCACTTCTCCAGTTTGGCATACAAATGGTGTTCACGGAGACGGGAAAGGACGTAGGAGATGTGGCATATATGGTCCTGGAGATCTTTGGAAAAAATCAGGATATCATCCAAGTATACAATAACAAAAATATTGAGTACCTTACGAAAGACGTCGTTGATGAAATCCTGGAAGACAGCGGGAGCATTACATAAGCCGAAAGGCATTACCAGATATTCGTAGTGTCCACTACGCGTGTTGAAGGCTGTCTTCCATTCATCCCCCTTCCTGATGCGCACCAGGTTATAGGCACCACGTAGATCCAACTTGGAAAAAATCATGGCCCCCTGTAATTTATCGAACAGTTCGGTAATAAGGGGAAGGGGGTAACGATTTTTAATAGTGATGTGGTTTAAACCCCTGTAGTCGATGCAAGGCCTCAACGACCCGTCCTTTTTCTTGACGAAGAAAAACCCAGCCCCTGCTGGGGAATTGGAGTGACGAATAAAGCCTTTCTTGAGATTCTCCTGGATATATTCATCCATAGCGTGAGATTCTGGTAACGACAAGGGGTAGGTCTTGGACTTGGGTAGGGAGTAACCTGGAACTAGATCGATCGGACAATCGTAAGTCCTGTGTGGCGGCAAGAGGTCTGACTGTACCTTATTGAAAACGTCCCGGAATTGATGGTAAACGGAAGGTAGAATAACTTCTGGAACAGAGGTATTGGCCAGCAGTTGATGAGTCTCGCCTGACCACGGCCTCCAGGAAATGGGAGCAGAGGAAGTCCAGTCAATGAGAGGATTGTTAAGCTGTAGCCAAGGAAGACCAAGGGAGATGGGTATCCCAGGAGCGTGAATGGCATTGAGAACTAAGATCTCCTTGTGCAGATGTGAGGACAGAAGCAAGGGAGCCGTCTCTAAGGAGATGTGGTCCGGGGTAAGAGGCCGTCCATCGATACCGACAAGTGCGATGGGAAACTTCTTTCTCACTAGTGGTATGCGGTTTAACCTGGCGAATTCAAGATCCACGAAGTTTCCTCCAGCTCCTGAGTCAATGAAAGCGGCGGTAGAAGTCTTGAACTTATCGCCTGAAAGGGAGACTGGAAATGTAAGTTTCTTAGGGAGTTCACCTTTAGAAAGGGGACGTGGAGACATTACACCCAGAGAGAGCCCTTCTGTACTCACTGGGTGTTCCCGTTTCCCGGACGCAGTGGACACTCCCGAACCAGATGTTCCATGGATCCGCAGTAGAAACACAATCCCCCAGCGTGGCGGAACTGCCGTATCGGTGTGCGGATGCGTTGTACCCCCAATTGCATTGGCTCTGGCAACTCCAGTGCAGGACGAAGTGGTATGGTAGCACTTGGGGAAGCAGGAGTGTTGCTGGAAGTACTGGAGAATGGAACTTGAAAGTTATGGACGCGAGTGTGCTGACGCTCTGAGCGGCGTACCTGGATATGTTGATCCACTCGGACAGCCAAATCAATGAGGACCTCCAATTGATCCGTCCTGGATTGGCGAGAGAGTTCCTCCTTGATGGGATCTGCCAGGCCTTGCCAGAACACGGAGACGAGAGCCTCTTGTCCCCAGTTAGTCTCGGCTGCTAGAGTCCGGAATTCCACAGCATACTGTGTCACCATTCGCCATCCCTGAGTGATCTGGAGGAGAGAAACAGATGCCATCTCCCGATGAACGGGAGAATCGAATACTTGTTGAAACTCGGCTTTAAATGCCGGGTAATCTTGGGTAAGGTCAGAACGTCGCTCCCAAACCGGGGAAGCCCAAGCCAGGGCGCTGCCAGTGAGGAGGTAATAAATGTAGGCTACCTTCCTGTGATCAGTATTGTAGAGATGGGGGGCCATTTCAAACTGCACCTCACACTTTGTTTTGTGTGTCCAGGGGCTCCCTGCGGGGAGGGAGTGCTCTGTGTGGGGAGCGAGGAGAACGCCGATTCCTGACATGCAGTCAGAGCATATTTGTCTGACTGGTCCTCTGATGGCAAAGAATCTTCTGAGGGCGTTTCTGGGCCGTAAACTCGTGAGTAACATGGATACTTGAGGCCTTGTCTTCATGTCCTCCTCTGGATCCACAAGTTCAAAGTTGTCAGCTGGGGCTGATGGCGTTTCCATGTACTGCATTGGAAACGTTGGTCCTGTGAGCCACGACGTGTTCTGGAGTTGCGCTGCGGACACTGATCTGGTGGCGTGGTCTGCAGGATTTTGGTCTGTGGGTACATGGTACCATTGTTCTGGTTGAGTTGGCTTCCTAATTCTTTCTACGCGGTTGGCCACGTATACGTAGAATCCTCCCCTCTCGTTGCCTATGGAACCTAGTACCACCTTGTTATCTGTGAAAAGCCTGACAGCATCTGGTTTGCAGTCCATTTCGTTTTGACGAGTTCTGCCAGTTCTACCGCTGATACTGTGCCACATAGCTCAAGTCTGGGTATAGTGTGGTCATCTCTTGTTGTCTGGAACGCTATGCACCCTAAGTCATCGGTGCATTCCTCTTGCACGAGAACATCTCCACGTAGTTTGGTGAAATGCTTTTGTGTCTCTTTGTTAACTGCCGTCAGGAGGTTATTTTCTCCCTGGACGTAACGAAGAACAGTCTCTTTTGCCCTAGTAAATCCCTTTATGAAATATCTCTGCGACTGTCTCTTTTTAGACATGTGAGAGGACAGTCTTTTTGCCCCTGTGGCTTCACCTGCTTGGTGCAATCTTTTGCAGCTGTACCAGCCGTGGCGGCTGGCAGCTTTGCCACTTGGTATTCTGTGGAGAGGAATGGCTGTACGTCTTAGCTGTGCCATTGCTCGCAGGGGGACAGTCCGATTGTTTCTTTTCCTTTGGACGATCCTTTTGTCGGACACCTTCAGGAGGTTACTTTCTTCTTTGAGTGGAGTCGACTCATCATCCTTGTTGGTCTGGACTACTGAGCATCCTTGGCCATTGTCACATTTTTTGTCAAAATTTTTTAGGGAAATTCTTTTATAATGGATATATCATTTAAGTATTTATTTAAATTTCTATAGAGTTTTTAGTTTTTGTGATATATTTGTATTTATTTATATCAATTGAGAATTGATTGAGATGTTATACTAACTTGTGATTTCATTTGCTCTTTCTTCCCCTTATCTTGTTCCCCTGTATTCACTGCTGAGTGTTATGTATAGCCACAGCACAGTATGAATTGCCCTTAGTATAGGGATATAACTTTAGTTGCAGCAGTTTTTATTCAGTCAGTATTCTATGTAATAGTAAGTTTCATGTTATATTTCAATGTGTAATGATTTTAAAACGATTGTATTAATAAAATTGTGTTTTTTATGTGTATAAATTGTAATATTAGTATATAGGCATAGTCCCGCCCACTAGCCAATCACCAGTAACCAGTTCAGCCAATAAGATGCGGCGAATTAGGTAATCATCCAATAGGAACCAAGTATGGGTATATATATGTACACTGAAGCATTATACCACAGATCGGACTCCTGATGAAGCTGCCACGCCAGCAAAACACGTAGAGTGAACCAGCAGCAACCCAGAGTGTGCCCCCCATGCCCCAGAACCCGTGTGGATCCATTTCAAGATCGATCGCGAAACCGGAAGTGACGCGACGGGCCGGACCGGAAGTGATGCGACGCGATCCCGGGAGTGGGGTAGATGGTGTATACTGCTGCTGCGCTTTGAATTTTATGTGTCTATGCACATGGTGCTAATGTAAGTGCAAATTACCACTGCTTTTATTGAATATGCCATTAGTGAACATACAATGTTGCACTAGAGTTGTCTCTGTTTCCACCGAGGGTTTGTTCCACTGACACCAAGGAGAGTACACTAAGCAAGACCCCCCTGCAAACTACACTACCGACACACTTTATCACACTGCGGCCAAATCCGCAAGCCGGGAGATTTCCCGGCTTGCTAGTGGCCGCCCCTCGGCGTGCCGCGCGTCACCGACGCGCGGTCACGCGTCATCGGGAGCCTGCGCCCCCTGCACGCGCGTCCAGGGCTCCCCGAGGGAGCCCTGGTGTCCCGCGATCGCGGGACGGCGGCAGGGGGTTCCGGGGGACCCGGCGGACCCGGCAGCGGTAGGGAGAGCGCCCCGATCGGAGGGCGCTCTTCCGCTGCTTCGGCGCGCGCCCGTCACCCTCCGGCGCGCGCCAGGATACTGCTGCGGCCAAGAACGGGCAAATGCTCGAATAAACTTGGCCGCAGCAGTACAGAGTCTTCAGATTGTCTTCCAATGCTGTATTTTAACTGGGAGAATGTGAGTTCTTAATCTCGATCCCCATACAGATTGCCACAGGTGTTTGGCTATATTACACTATTATACATTTTCTTCCATTTATATGGTGAAAAATCTGCGCTCCCCACAAGCTTCTTCCATTGTCACATTCACCTGATGCGAAGATGGTTTTATTGATCTCAGGGGTATGACCTTGTTTCTTCTCCTCACTGGGCCCTCCTGTCACTAGGAGATGACCAAGACTTGGTTTGGAGAGGGATGTGTCTCCACATTCTGTTATCACTGTTCTGCAGGCGTCAACATAGTCTGGTTCGTGCCCTTTGTCAATGCACACGTTGCCCACTATCACCCATCCTAGGTCAAGTCTTTGGGCGAATGGGGTTTTGTGGGGTCTGTTGCGCTGTTTACGGACTTTGTGCACCCTCAGGATATCCCTACCAAGCAGCAGCAAGATCTTGGCGCCTTGTTCTACCGGCGGGATGTAGTTGGCTATTCCTTTCCTCTCTGCAGCTGAAAGAAATCGCCCAGGTTGCCCTTTTCAGAGAGGCGATCTTCACGTCACAAGCTACTCGCGTGTTTTGGGAATTTTGCTATCACAGGTAATTAAGGCTTTCTGAATACCGTAGTAGCAATGCTAAAAAAACAGGCGAATTAAATGGTCCGGCGATTTTTTTTATGAACGCTTATTGCATGGGCCCCCTAATCTCTCCTTAAAGATTATACTATACGGATAATATCAGTTATATTTGGAAGGCTAACTTCACACTTCTTACAACTGAAACAAAAACACACCTGTTAGATGCTTGGAAAAGTTGAAATTAATTAGACTTAGAGCAAGAAAAAGTGCAAACAAATCAAGGGGACTGTAATATTCATTTGGGCACTCAACTCTGTGAGACTGTAGAAAGACCTGGTCAGTTATCCCAAAATACATATCCAATAAATACAGATTTACTCTGCCTACATGTTTGTGTACTATTCTAGCTGCATTATTCGCATAATGTAGCAATCCTTTTAAGTTTTAACTACTTAAGTGTTAGATGGGCTAGCAATGCACTGCTCTGCAAAGTGTGTCTTCTCCGTCCTACAATGTACTGTATCGGTTGATAAAATATGTGGGATTGAATTGTTCTGTCTAGCTTTTAACACATTTGCTTTTCAAATTGTGCCACTATTTATTATACCAGGATGATGCTAATAAACTTGATGAGTGTGATCATTTTTTAAAAAGGTAAGTGGATGGCAAAATTCCAATCCACCACATCATTAATGCTCATGTAAGTGTTTTGAGATGTGTTCTGAGCCTATTCACAAGCAAAGAGTGGAGAAGGAGTGGTTCACTGAGTAAAGACACTGACTGACACAGAGTTTGTCAGGGGGACCTGGTTCAATACCTGGGGTTGGCTCCATGTGACCTTGAGCAAGTCACTTTATCTCCCTGTGCCTCAGGCACCAAAAATATTTATTTATATGTGGGTTTTTTTCTTATGAAGGGTATCCATGTGTTCTGAGCCTAGTCACACCGTCCGTTCGTCCGTCCGTCCATCTGGCCTCTTTGACAAAAAAACCTAAGACCCACGAAGAGGCTGGCCGATGAGAACTTATGCAGCCAGGCCATGATGGAGGGGAAAGGTGTTCCCAGATGACCGGCTGTGCCAGCCCTGGGAACTCAGCAGACTCCTCAGGGGGTACAGTAGCACCCAGCAGTTCTAAGCCTGTGGAATTCTAGCTTGAGAAAAGGTGCTACAGGTGTTACAAATTCGGTCACATCAGCCCTGCCTGCCCGGACCATGCCAGGTTTGGTGAACCCCATCTGGGGCAACGCAACAAAGCTACTCGGCCAGTCGCACTCACAGAGGAACCAAGGCCAGCCAAGGAATCAACCCACAGAGGGACGTCCACGGAGAGATCTGCCCTTGCTTCCCAGGGACCAGCAGCTTAGACGGAGAGACATAAAGTTGCATCAGTCAGGATGCAGCCCAGTGATGTCTGGCAGAAGCTTCTGCGGAGGGTGACCATTGGGGATCGGCAGGCAGGAGGCTTGCTGGACTCCGGTGCCTGTTACCCCAGTCCGACTGGACATGGTCCGGCCACAGGATTTGCTCCCGGGCACCGGGATGCATGTGACCATGCCAGATGGAGGACCGCAGTCGCTCCAGGTTGCCCGGGTCTTTTTGGATTGGGGTGCCAGTCGTGGCATGAGGAAGGTGGGAGTATTGCCTGGGTTAGATGCTGCAGTTTTGCTCGGAAATGACCTGGGGCCTGTAACCTGTATGTTCACCGCTGAGCTGGCTCCTGTTGCAGCAATCACTAGGAGCCAGTCATCAGGGATCACCAAAAAACCAACCCCTGTCCCCCTGCAATTGGGACCAACAGTTCCAGCGGTCTCTGTGGAGACCAGACAGGTAAGTCAGACTACTGAGTCATGACCAGTGACTGACTTACTGTATCCTTTACCTGTTCCTGTTTCCCCTGACTTAGAGACTAAGGGGTCTATGCAGTAAGCAGCGAAAAAAACCATTCACCAGTTTTGGAACTAGCCATGTTTTTGGCGTGTTAAACTCGCTGTATGCTGTAAGGGCTGAATCCCTGGCGATTGAATGCGCCACCACCATTTGATAAAATGGCGAGTAACCAGTGGCGAGATGGCTGCCTGGCGAGAAGCTGCTGAGAAGCCGTCCCCTGCCGAGATATGTCTGCAGCAGAGAGAGATCCGCCGCTCTCTCTGCGCAAAATTCGGCATATTAAAAATTATTTTATAAACCATTTCTATTCATAGTGTACATGTGCAGGGGGTCTCCGGAGCTGAACCGCATTGGTTTCAGGTCCGGGAACCCCCTGCTTCCCGAGATACAGGCCCCTTTATGAGGTGCCGGTATCCCTCTGCATTTAAAGGTCCCGATCACGTGATCGCGGAATGAAACAAAGCAGATGGATACCGGCACCCCCTAAAGGGGCCTGTATCTCGGAAAGCAGAGGGTCCCCGGACCTAAAACCAAAGCGGTTCAGCTCCGGAGACCCTCTGCACATCTACACTATGAATAAAACACACATATTAATACACAATCATTCCTTACCTTTGCGGCTATCTGCTATGGTAACGAAGCAGCATGAATATATTTTTAATAATACTGTACAGTGAGCAGGGGTCCCCTGAGCTGAACCGCATTGCTTTGTAGACCAGGGACCACCTGGTTCCCGAGTTACAGGCCCCGGTATGTGTGATCGTGTGGGCAGTGTCACCGCCATGTTTATAGCGTCCCATACGCTACGTGCCCGCAATAAAGATGGTGTCGACACTGTAACCGGGGGTCTCTGAGGCATAAATCAATGCGGTTCAGCTCAGGGGACCCCCTGCTCCCGCACAATATTATTAAAATACATTAATGCTGCTTCATTACCATAGCGGATAGCCGCTAAGGCAATGAAGTGGTTAACGCATAATAGCATGTTTATTGGGAACAATTGCCCCCAATAAACATTGCAATACACAACATACAATACAGTAATGGGCAAAATTACTATTATCCACAAATGGATAATAGTGCAGTTGTCCATTTAAAATACATAAAGAACAATAAATACATATAGCACTCACCCTTGTCCGGCTGCCACGATGAAGGCCATCCTCATTTTCATCTTTCTAATGCCCCATCCACTTCTGCAAAACAGACACAAGAATAAAAACATCCAATGTAATGTCCCCTAACCCCTTAATCACCATAGCGGTTATTAACCGCTACAGTCATTAAGTGGTTAACCCACCCTCACCCACCACTCGGGAGGCCTACATACCCTCCCACACTAACCACCCACCCTGTGAGGCCCAACCACCCTCACCCACTACCCACAAGGGAGGCCTACCCACATACCCTTGTTGCCAATACCCCTTCCCCCACCCCCAGTACCCACAATAAAAACAATACACAGCCCCACATTAAACATCATTCTATTTATTAAATACATTACCCACCCCCTGTGCCCCCCCATAAATACATGATTTATCCTTTTACATACAGGGTTCATACCCCAGCCCCACGCGAGTCCCCGGTGGGCTGACGGGTCACCAGACAGATCTACAAGGTACCAGCAACTTGTTTCACACAGGTTCTGGAGGCCTGTTGGTGGGTCCCGCCAAGCGCCATGGCCCCCAGGTGGTCTCCTTGGGTTACTGTGGGCCACAATTGGGTCCCCACAGTAGGCCCGCAGATGTCTGGGAGCCCCGGGTCAGACCCACAGGTGTCTGCGGGGCCTCGGGTGGTTCACACGGGGGTCTGGGGAACTCACGAGTGCTCACTATGGCTCCGTGGTGCCCCCACGGATGTGGGACCACCGGTTCATCCCCGCACCTATGGCTCCGCGGTGCCCCCACGGATGTGGGACCACCGGTTCTTCCCCACAGACTACGAGTCCGCGGTGCCCCCACAGATGTGGGACCACCACTTCATCCCCGCAGGTGTCATCCGTGGGACCACCAGCTTGATACCCGTGAGATACCCGAGGAGACCGCAGGTGGTCTCCAGAGGTCTCACGCAGAACCAAGGAACAAACCCTGAATGTAAAAAAAAAAACTGGCCAATACATACATCTCTCCCCCCCCCCTAACACCTACAGTACAATAATGTGCAAAATAACTATTATCCAGATAGGGATAATAGATTATTTGCCCGTTATTAAACACATTAACTAGCGTATTAAAGTAAATAAAGTACTACTGACCTCATCAAAAAGAAGCCCCCGTCGCCAGCAACATCCTTGTCTTTTGTAGCCCACAAAATACATAGCCAATACATTGTAATTACATTCAGATATCAATTAACCCCTTAAACACCTTATCGGATAATAACCGCAAAGGTAATTAAGGGGTTAAGCCACACTGGGCCAATACCCACCCTTCACCCATTCATTTGTACAGTGGCTTCATCATGCAACTATATATATATATAAGAAAAAAAGAAGAAAGAAAAAGCGCCCGATCCTAGTGTAAATTCATATTTAAAAGGTTTTAATTATCATGAACAGATGATTGCCAACTCACACTTTGTCAGTTTAAAATAAGCAATTTTTGGGACAGGCCCATGCACCACGCTGACGTCCAGGTTTCAGAAGTCTTCCATCTGCATACAAATGTAGCTGCTGTGAATCAGCCCTGCTGTGGGATATGCTGCCGGTACAACCTTTCTCCTCTGCAGGGAAGGTAGATGTTTCTGGCTGTATTCAATCACCCACCGATCAAGTAGCAGGATGCAGGAACTGACGTCTGTGCTCTGGAGCTTGAGCTTGAGCTGCTTGGCCACCGTAGTTTCCTGTACCATGTGACCCTACGCGTTTCCTCCGTCTCAGCGGATTTCATCAGGGGATAAACACTGGTAGAGTTGACTGAATATTTATACTAATGCAATCCAATAAAATATGTAAATACCAGTCAACCTAGATCAATTACAATTATATAAAGAACATCTGTGCTGGGTGGTTTAACCTAATAGCAGAGTATATACAAGGACATGATGTATATAAGAGAAATTGGATGATAAAGTTATACATAAACTGCATAATTTTATGTGGATATAAATAACCATAAAATATAAAAAAACATAATATAAAATGAACCCCATATATTGAAGGAAATGGAGTGAATGGGAAGGAGAACTCGGGGGAGGGGTATATGGGTATGGGAAGGAAGGGAGGGAAAGTAAACTATTGAGGACCTCTTGGACTCTCCTCGCTCTCCTCAAAGGAACCTATGGATGGTTCCTACCTGCGGTCCTCTTTTTTCCACACTCCTCAATAGTTTACTTTCCCTCCCTTCCTTCCCATACCCATATACCCCTCCCCCGAGTTCTCCTTCCCATTCACTCCATTTCCTTCAATATATATATTTTTTTTTTATATAATACCCGTCCTTTTATTCCCATTTATTCTTCATTCATTCCCTATAATATGTGAATAGGTGCTTAATATCATATTTCCCCATTCTTTATTTCAATTTCATATTTATTTTTAATTTTTAATTTGGTTTTTCCAACCAAATATAATAATTAAATCTTATTATTTTCTATGTAGAAAATTCTTTATTGTAGGAGTTCCTATTCACTATATATAAATTTCAATAATCATTATAATCCATACCTTGCCCTTCCTCTCTTCATCTCTCTATTAACCCATTGTATGTGTACAGGGGTATTATTGTGACTATTTAATGTCATTCTTTTCCTGTCTCTGTGGAAATTAGTTAATCCAATTTCTATATCCTATAATATCTGAGGCACAAAATGTAATAAATTGAATACTTAGGAACAAATATAATCTGTTTGTATTTTTAGTATACAGAGATATTAAGGGGATATACAGATATAATCTATTAACCCAAAAGGGAATATATCATTATATAATATACAATATAATTTTTTCTCTATTTTTTCTCTATATACATTTATGCCTTATATGAATTATGGGTTTTGAATCCTTCTCTATGTATATATGGATATGAAATTGGAATTTATGGGTAATTTCGTTTTAGTTATGATTAAGATCTGTCATATCTGATTCATTGTTTTAATCAATGCAATTTTGCTTTTATATGTTGATCATATAGTGCAATGTATGATATAGTTATACACACCTATGGAGAGTGTGAAAAATAAATTTTGCATACATTTTGTAAAATATTGATCTTGTGGATTTTCCTAATGGGAAACCATTAAATACAGTTTGAGAATAATGTTTGGAAATATACATTGCAGTATAATGATTGATGAATTTATATGGTGTCAAAATGTTTGAATTTTATTGTTAGTGTTAAAAATAATGTCATGATATCCTTTCTGTTCCCATACTATTGTTCATTATTGTTTATTATTGTGTTTTGATCGCACATTTGTAATTATTTTATGTTCATTCCTTAAGTGTATTAGTCCTATCAGCCCTTAGAAAACTAGTCCCCATTATAATTAGCATATATGTTATGTATCAGCTTCATTTAATACTACTCAGGTTTTATTAATCACCCGATCACGGGTTGCCTGGCAACGGACTGGCTATTTAAGGGCAGGACTTGATTCCTTTTGACATCAGCCCTTTGAGAAAGTTACCGGTCAGGTGACGAAACGCGTTAGGGTACTGAGAGCGCGATTACGTCATCACGACGACGCCGCGCACGCGCAGCAGCCTACACCAAGCGCGGGAATACGATTGGCGGCCATTGGAAGTGCGAGCTGGAGTTTTGGACTCTATACAGACAGCGAACGGAGCCTTTCAACATCTGGTCCCTGGTGATCGTGTCTGGCAGCCCTGAAGGAGTCCACGGAGACGTGTTGCAGTATCCAGAACCGGATGGTGGTGATACTGCTGCGGCCGAGTTTATTCGAGCATTTGCCCGTTCTCGGCCGCAGCAGTAACCTGGCGCGCGCCGGAGGGTGCCGGGCGCGCGCCAAAGCAGCGGAAGAGCGCCCTCCGATCGGGGCGCTCTCCCTCCCGCTGCCGGGTCCGCCGGGTCCCCCGGAACCCCCTGCCGCCGTCCCCCACATCGCGGGACACCAGGGCTCCCTCGGGGAGCCCTGGACGCGCGTGCAGGGGGCGCTGACACCCAATGACGCGTGACCGCGCATCGGTGACGCGCGGCACGCCGAGGGAGTGGGGCTAGCAAGCCGGGGCATCCCCCGGCTTGCGGAACTAGCCCTGCTCGAATTAAACGTGTCGGTAGTGTATAATCACAAATTGCCTTTTAACTACTTGCATCTTGTGAGTGCGATTCCTACCCCCCCACCCCCCATCCCCTTTCCTTGTTTTAATAAATTTTATACAGTATTATGCTATGGGGCGTGCGCTCTCTCTCTTTTTCTGTCTATAGATATCTGTGGAGTTGGTTTACCCCGTGTGAGAGCAGCCTAAAGACCCCTTTTAACATCAGAAACCTTATCATCATGGACTAATTATGGAAGGACTGGTTGGAGTTTTTTGATTTTTGTGTTTTTCTTTTTTCTTTTTGCTAGCACGTTTATGCACTGTTTTGTTTACTTTTACTGGTTGTGTTTTAATAGTATGCACTAAGGTCACATTAGTTTAAGAGATATATTAATATTTTTATATATTATTCACTTTACACAATTCTTTATTCATTAATTATAGTTATATCAAAAAATTTTACATCACAGTTATATTATTATTTTTTGGCGCCACACTTTTTTGTTTTTTTATATGTGGTCCCTTGACTCAAACCGTTTAGTGGCAGCCTAAAATAATTATATTGTATTGCACAGTAATTTAAAGAGTCTATTTTTATTACCCTAGGCTAGGTCCTAGGACTATAGTTAGAACCATGATGCAAACTGCAAAAGAGAGAAATATGAGACGTAGTGGTCTAGTCTCATGTCCAGAGGTAACAAATGAGATGATTATAGACAATGATGTTAATATAAAGGAGAATTTTTATAAACTGGAAAAACTCATGAAAGACGCATATTCCCTTCAGGATTATATAGATAGGAAGATAATTCCTAGGGGATTAAGAATAACAAAAGCTCCCACTTTTGAGACTAATATAGAATTCACTAAGGAATGGAATGATACTATGGACAATTGTTCCTTCTCCTTAATGAGACTCTTGATACAATTTAGGGATAATAAAGTGAAAGAACTCGAATTAGAAATTGTTAAAATCCAAGAGGTCTTGAAACCATTTGTAGATACGAGGGACTTCAAAGAGTTTAATGAAATCACTGAGAAAAGAGTTCTCACTTTTGAGAAGGAAGTAACGGAAAGAAAGGATCTCAAATTAAGTAGAGATAAAGAGGACTATGCGACAGATAAAGTCAGGGTTTGGAAACGTAATTACAGCCAAAATAGGCGAGGTGGGCGATTCCATTCAGGTTCCAGACATGGTGGAGGGGGGGGCTATCACTCCCATACCCCTAGAGGCAGGGAGGGGCAGCATCATGCCCCTAGGGAAAATAGAACCAATTCCCCCTACACCACTGAAGGTTCCAGTATGGCCTCAGCTCCCGGCAGTCGCTTTTCGGCCCTTGAGGTAGAGCTACTGCCGGAAGAGGAGGCCAACAATGTACCATCAAATGAACAATCCCATCTCCCTCCAAACTCTGACATAGGAAAGGACACCAGACCTAAAGAAGTCAAAATAATTAATACATCTCCTCATCATTTTTTAGACAAAGCACCGAGACAGGACAAGAAGTCCAGAGAGAAGGAGAGAGAAAGAGACAAGGAAAAACAGTATCCGTTATGGGACCGCGAGGCTCCCAACAAATCCCAGAGTCTGGGAAAAAGAGGAGCAGAGGAGTTAGAGCGGGGAGAGTCCAACAGTGGAAGAAGGAGAACAGAAGACGACTAGTGATCCCCAGTGAGGGTAATAGTTCAATATTCAATTTATCCACAAAATTATTATCTATCTATGATATATCTCTGTTGGAGAGGGGACTGTCATTCGCTCCGAATACAGGCCCTAATGCCTTCCAGTTGTTTATGGACCTTAATAGTTTTATTAGGAAACTAACTTTAAAAAGACACTTTAATATACAGGAAACCAATATAAAACATAACAAGGAGACTGATCAAATTAATGTACAGGATCTGGCCCATCTAAAGGATCTAACTTCACTGTTAGGGGAATCAGAAGGTACTTTGAACGCTTCACAGGAATGTATGGATCCTTTGGAGCTATCCATATATCTTACTCCAATTGATAGCACAATAGAGGAAGAGTTAAATATCATACACTCACCTTTTAAACCAAAATCCATATTCTTTCCCTACCAGTCTAAGGGAGGATTCATCGAGGCCTTCTATAGTTTGGTACTGCAGGACTTTGAAGCATTATGCTCTAAAAAACCTAAGATCAATAAAAATCTTAGCCAGGGCGAACTGGACGCACTTAAACAGCTTAAGGATAATCCCTCCATTGTCATTAGGCAGGCAGACAAGGGGGAGGGGTGGTCATCCAGGATTCTTCTGCCTACCTCCAGGAGGCTCGCAGACTCCTGGGTGACCAGGCCTCCTACATCACCCTTGAATCTGATCCAGTCATAGGGTACCAGGACAGTCTCAAAGAGCTTCTTTTTTCAGCACTCACTATGGATATTATCTCTAAAACAGAGTTTAAGTTTTTATTTAATCCACATCAACGCACACCTATTTTTTATCATTTACCGAAAGTGCACAAGTCCTTGACAAACCCCCCTGGCAGGCCCATTGTGTCCGGGGTGGAGTCGATGACGTCGAGCCTGTCCCAGTATGTGGATTATCATCTTCAACCTTTTGTTATTAAACTGAGGTCACATATTAGGGACACGCTTCATGTCATCGAGGCCACCTCTGGCATTAAATGGAAGTCCACCTATTTATGGGCCACATGTGATGTGGCCTCTTTGTATACCTGTATTGACCATGCCAGGGGTATTGAAGCATTAACTTATTGGCTTGACAAGGACTTGTGCATGCCTATAAAACACAAGTTATTTATTTTGGAGTGTGTTAAATTCATTTTAAATCACAATTATTTTTTGTTTGAAGAGATGTATCATCTACAAATCTGTGGAACGGCTATGGGCACGAGGTTCGCTCCTAGCTACGCAAATCTCTTCATGGGTTTTTGGGAGGAGAGATTTGTGTGGCAAAACTTACAACTTGGAGCGGGCCGTTTCATAGATGTGGCCGTTTCATAGATGATATGATTTTTATATGGGACGGAGAGGAGGCAGAACTACAGGATATTCTTAAATCATTTGATGAAAACTCTTTAGGATTAAAATTCACATTTAACATAGATGCCACTTCTATAGTCTTTTTGGATTTATTACTCACATTTGATGATAATTTAGATATTATTACAGCTACACATTTTAAAGAAGTCTCAGTCAACAACTATGTACATGCGTCCTGCAACCATCACAAACAGTGGCTACACAATATTCCTCTTGGACAGTTTCATCGAATCAGGAGAAACTGTTCAAGAGATATTGATTTTGTTCAGCAGTCAGGAGAACTTAGTTTAAAATTCAAACAGAAGGGTTATGATAACCAACTAATTAATGAGTCCTTTAAGAAAGTCAGCTCCATGGATAGATTAACTATGTTAAAAACATCTATAAATAGACAGGTCACTTCACGTGTGAGCTATAACTCACCAGTGATTAGAGACGAAACTGCTACATCTAGTGTAAGGTTTATCACCACCTACAATCAGTCTCATAAAGCAATTCAAAAAATTATGAGTAATCACTGGGGAGTTCTCAGATGTGATCCACATTTGAAAGGCATCCTTTCGGATCATGCATCAATTGTCTACAGGAAGGCCAGAAGCATGAAGAGTATTATAGCTCCATCTAAATTAAAAACAGCAAATAACTCTGATAAAACAACTTCAAAAGGCCCCTTAGGAAATCATAAATGTGAACGAGGCAGGTGCATCACCTGTAGGCACTTGAAAGCCCGGTCCGAATTCAGCTCCTCCAACAGAGATACTATCTATCAGGTTAGGAATCACATAAATTGTCTCAGTTCATTTGTAGTGTACTGCATCCAGTGTGGTTGCGGTCTACGTTATGTGGGGCGCACCACCAGATCCCTCTGCACTCGTTTCCTAGAGCACAGAAGGAGTGTCATCAAGGGACTAAACACAAACAGCATTTCCCGACACTATAAAATTATACACAACCAGGACCCAAAATGTATGTCAATCATGGGCCTGGAATTCATCTCTCCCTGTGCTCTGGGGGGCGATCGGTACAAGATCTTGTGCAGACAGGAGACTTATTGGATCCACCAGTTGGGGACTCTTACCCCTGGTGGACTCAATGAGTGTCTGGATGCTAGTACACTGGTCTGATCTCCTGACCTCTTGGACTCTCCTCGCTCTCCTCAAAGGAACCTATGGATGGTTCCTACCTGCTGTCCTCTTTTTTCCACACTCCTCAATAGTTTACTTTCCCTCCCTTCCTTCCCATACCCATATACCCCTCCCCCGAGTTCTCCTTCCCATTCACTCCATTTCCTTCAATATATATTTTTTTTTTTATATAATACCCGTCCTTTTATTCCCATTTATTCTTCATTCACTTCCTATAATATGTGAATAGGTGCTTAATATCATATTTCCCCATTCTTTATTTCAATTTCATATTTATTTTTAATTTTTAATTTGGTTTTTCCAACCAAATATAATAATTAAATCTTATTATTTTCTATGTAGAAAATTCTTTATTGTAGGAGTTCCTATTCACTATATATAAATTTCAATAATCATTATAATCCATACCTTGCCCTTCCTCTCTTCATCTCTCTATTAACCCATTGTATGTGTACAGGGGTATTATTGTGACTATTTAATGTCATTCTTTTCCTGTCTCTGTGGAAATTAGTTAATCCAATTTCTATATCCTATAATATCTGAGGCACAAAATGTAATAAATTGAATACTTAGGAACAAATATAATCTGTTTGTATTTTTAGTATACAGAGATATTAAGGGGATATACAGATATAATCTATTAACCCAAAAGGGAATATATCATTATATAATATACAATATAATTTTTTCTCTATTTTTTCTCTATATACATTTATGCCTTATATGAATTATGGGTTTTGAATCCTTCTCTATGTATATATGGATATGAAATTGGAATTTATGGGTAATTTCGTTTTAGTTATGATTAAGATCTGTCATATCTGATTCATTGTTTTAATCAATGCAATTTTGCTTTTATATGTTGATCATATAGTGCAATGTATGATATAGTTATACACACCTATGGAGAGTGTGAAAAATAAATTTTGCATACATTTTGTAAAATATTGATCTTGTGGATTTTCCTAATGGGAAACCATTAAATACAGTTTGAGAATAATGTTTGGAAATATACATTGCAGTATAATGATTGATGAATTTATATGGTGTCAAAATGTTTGAATTTTATTGTTAGTGTTAAAAATAATGTCATGATATCCTTTCTGTTCCCATACTATTGTTCATTATTGTTTATTATTGTGTTTTGATCGCACATTTGTAATTATTTTATGTTCATTCCTTAAGTGTATTAGTCCTATCAGCCCTTAGAAAACTAGTCCCCATTATAATTAGCATATATGTTATGTATCAGCTTCATTTAATACTACTCAGGTTTTATTAATCACCCGATCACGGGTTGCCTGGCAACGGACTGGCTATTTAAGGGCAGGACTTGATTCCTTTTGACATCAGCCCTTTGAGAAAGTTACCGGTCAGGTGACGAAACGCGTTAGGGTACTGAGAGCGCGATTACGTCATCACGACGACGCCGCGCACGCGCAGCAGCCTACACCAAGCGCGGGAATACGATTGGCGGCCATTGGAAGTGCGAGCTGGAGTTTTGGACTCTATACAGACAGCGAACGGAGCCTTTCAACATCTGGTCCCTGGTGATCGTGTCTGGCAGCCCTGAAGGAGTCCACGGAGACGTGTTGCAGTATCCAGAACCGGATGGTGGTGATATAATCACAAATTGCCTTTTAACTACTTGCATCTTGTGAGTGCGATTCCTTCTCCCCCCCACCCCCCATCCCCTTTCCTTGTTTTAATAAATTTTATACAGTATTATGCTATGGGGCGTGCGCTCTCTCTCTTTTTCTGTCTATAGATATCTGTGGAGTTGGTTTACCCCGTGTGAGAGCAGCCTAAAGACCCCTTTTAACATCAGAAACCTTATCATCATGGACTAATTATGGAAGGACTGGTTGGAGTTTTTTGATTTTTGTGTTTTTCTTTTTTCTTTTTGCTAGCACGTTTATGCACTGTTTTGTTTACTTTTACTGGTTGTGTTTTAATAGTATGCACTAAGGTCACATTAGTTTAAGAGATATATTAATATTTTTATATATTATTCACTTTACACAATTCTTTATTCATTAATTATAGTTATATCAAATTTTTTTACATCACAGTTATATTATTATTTTTTGGCGCCACACTTTTTTGTGTTTTTTATATATATATATATATATATATATATATATATATATATATATATATATATATATATATATATATATATATATGTATGTATGTATGTATGTATGTATGTATATATATATATATATATATATATATATATATATATATATATATATATCATTTGCATGTCATTTCCCAGAATCCCTTGCTGCAGTGGAAGCGCTGTATGCTGGGCGATGATGGGGAAAGACAGGGTTGCAGACCTGTCTAAGACATGCAAATGAACATACAGTAATATTTACAGTTGCTATATATATATAAACACACACATGATGAACCAATATACAAATAAATGTAGAAGGGTTATCAAAAACATGCTGTACTACAAATACCACTGACCTCATCAATAAGAATCCCCCGTCGCCAGCAACATCCTTGTCTTTTGTAGCCCACAAAATACATAGCCAATACATTGCAATTACATTCAGATATCAATTAACCCCTTAAACACCTTATCGGATAAGGCGCTGTATGCTGGGCGATGATGGGGAAAGATGATGGGGAAAGACAGGGTTGCAGATCTGTCTAAGACATGCAAATGAACATACAGTAATATTTACAGTTGCTATATATATATATATATATATATATATATATATATATATATATATATATATATATATATATATATACAGTGTTCGACAATTATATACATTTACTCGCCCGGGGCGGGTAGATTTAACCCCCGGGCGAGTAAATATTGGCCCAAGCAGCACACGTGTGTTTTTTAAATTTCCCTCGCTCGCGCTGCTGCTTTTCCCGCGCTCGCGCTGGAGAAAAAAAAAAAAAGCCGGAGGCGGGTTCATGTTGCTGGGGGAGATTACCCCGCCTCCGGCTCTCTGAGCAGTGGCCTCCCTCCTCTGCGCTTCTACTCCTCCCCCTTCCGGCAGCCAGCCGTTTCCATGCCTGTCTGCCTCAGGCCCCTGCAGGGCCATCTGTCACCCCTCCCATCGGGCCATCCGCCCCCCCCTCGCATCGGGCCACCCGCCCCCCCTCACACCGGGCCACCCGCCCCCCCTCGCACCGGGCCACCCGCCCCCCCCTCGCACCGGGCCATCCGACCCCCCTCGCACCGGGCCACCCACCCCCCCCTCGCACCGGGCCACCCGCCCCCCCCTCGCACCGGGCCATCCGCCCCCCCCCCCCTCGCATCGGGCCATCCGCCCCCCCCCTCACACCAATCTCTCCCGGCTTCCGTGACCACCCCCCCTCACCCCACGCGGCGTCGGTGTGCCGCCTCTACGGACAGTCTGCCGATCTGTCAGCTGTTAAGGAAACCCCTGATGGCCAGCTCAAATGTTAGCAGGGGAAATCCTCTAACTGGCTCTTCTCCCTGCTCTAAGCAGGGGAAATCCCCTAACGGTGCCTCTCCCTGCTCTAAGCAGGGGAAATACCCTACCGGAGCCTCTCCCTGCTCTAAGCAGGGGAAATACCCTAACCGGAGCCTCTCCCTGCTCTAAGCAGGGGAAATCCCCTACCGGCCCTTCTACATCTATCAGTGAATACTGCGGCGTCGGCGTCCCACTCTGGAGGGGGCGCGGCCCCTTGCAGAGGCCCTCTTGCCGTGCGGAGGCCCCCGCTGCCATGTGCGATCCCCTGCCTTACGGGTGAGTGTTTCTGTGTGTGAGTGACAGACTGTGATTGTGAGTTTGTCTGAGTGAGTGTGTCTGAGTGAGTGTGAGTGTGTCACCCTCTCTCCCTCTCCCTGTGTCACCCTCCCTCTCCCTGTGTCACCCTCCCTCTCCCTGTGTCACCCTCCCTCTCCCTGTGACACCCTCCCTCTCCCTGTGTCACCCTCCCTCTCCCTGTGTCACCCTCCCTCTCCCTGAGTCACCCTCCCTCTCCCTGTGTCACCCTCCCTCTCCCTGTGTCACCCTCTCTCTCCCTGTGTCACCCTCTCTCCCTCTCCCTGTGTCACCCTCTCCCTGTATCACCCTCCCTCTCCCTGTGTCACCCACCATCTCCCTCTGTCAGCCTCTCCCTGTGTCACCCACCCTCTCCCTGTGTCACCCTCTCTCCCTCTCCCTGTGTCACCCTCTCCCTGTATCACCCTCCCTCTCCCTGTGTCACCCACCATCTCCCTGTGTCACCCTCTCTCCCTGTGTCACCCTCTCTCCCTCTCCCTGTGTCACCCTCTCCCTGTGTCACCCTCTCCCTGTATCACCCTCCCTCTCCCTGTGTCACCCACCATCTCCCTCTGTCACCCTCTCCGTGTCACCCACCCTCTCCCTGTGTCACCCACCCTCTCCCTGTCACCATCCCTCTCCCTGTGTCGCCCTCCCTCTCCCTGTGTCGCCCTCCCTCTCCCTGTGTCGCCCTCCCTCTCCCTGTGTCGCCCTCCCTCTCCCTGTGTCGCCCTCCCTCTCCCTGTGTCGCCCACCATCTCCCTCTGTCACCCTCTCCCTGTGTCACCCACCCTCTCCCTGTGTCACCCACCCTCTCCCTGTCACCCTCCCTCTCCCTGTGTCGCCCTCCCTCTCCCTGTGTCGCCCTCCCTCTCCCTGTGTCGCCCTCCCTCTCCCTGTGTCGCCCTCCCTCTCCCTGTGTCACCCACCCTCTCCCTCTGTCACCCTCTCCCTGTGTCACCCACCCTCTCCCTGTGTCACCCACCCTCTCCCTGTCACCCTCCCTCTCCCTGTGTCGCCCTCCTCTCCCTGTGTCGCCCTCCCTCTCCCTGTGTCGCCCTCCCTCTCCCTGTGTCGCCCTCCCTCTCCCTGTGTCGCCCTCCCTCTCCCTGTGTCGCCCTCCCTATCCCTGTGTCGCCCTCCCTCTCCCTGTGTCGCCCACCCTCTCCCTGTGTCACCCACCATCTCCCTCTCCCTGTGTCACCCTCCCTCTCCCTGTGTCACCCTCCCTCTCCCTGTGTCACCCTCCATCTCCCTGTGTCACCCTCTCCCTCTCCCTGTGTCACCCTCCCTCTCCCTGTGTCACCCTCCCTCTCCCTGTGTCACCCACCCTCTCCCTGTGTCACCCTCCCTCTCCCTGTGTCACCCTCCCTCTCCCTGTGTCATCCTCCCTCTCCCTGTGTCACCCTACCTCTCCCTGTGTCACCCTCCCTCTCCCTGTGTCACCCTCCCTCTCCCTGTGTCATCCTCCCTCTCCCTGTGTCACCCTCCCCCTCTCCCTGTGTCACCCTCCCCCTCTCCCTGTGTCACCCTCCCCCTCTCCCTGTGTCACCCTCCCCCTCTCCCTGTGTCACCCTCCCCCTCTCCCTGTGTCACCCACCCTCTCCCTGTGTCACCCCCTCTCCCTGTGTCACCCACCCTCTCCCTGTGTCACCCTCCCCTCTCCCTGTGTCACCCTCCCCTCTCCCTGTGTCACCCTCCCCTCTCCCTGTGTCACCCTCCCATCTCCCTGTGTCACCCTCCCCTCTCCCTGTGTCACCCTCCCCTCTCCCTGTGTTGTTCTGACTAGGAATTTATTAAATGTATTTTATTTATATATTTTATTTTAAAGCGGGGTTGGGGGCGGGACTATGGGCGGAGTTGGGGGCGGGACTAGGGGCGGAGTTGGGGGCGGGACTAGGTGGCGAGTAGATTTTTTGGTTGGGCGAGTAGATTTTTGGGTGATTTGTCGAACACTGTATATATATATATATATATATATATATATATATATATATATATATATATATATATAAACACACACATGATGAACCAATATACAAATAAATGTAGAAGGGTTATCAAAAACATGCTGTACTACAAATACCACTTCTCCATACAGACACACTACAATAAAATCAAATTCCTATAATAATCCAATCTGATCTTCCAATCAAAACCTTCAAATGCCAATCAAAAGCCAAAAATGCCACTGAAAACATTGCATTTACATTGTGTACATGATGCATACAATCTATGCACCATATACATTCTGCAAATGAATGTTAACAATAACATATTCCAAACAAAATAACAATACATCCAAACAAGTATACTATTTAAACCAATCCAGTAACCATCAATCAATTTGCAGACATTAATTACATCCCGGGATATTGGTTTGGAAAGGTACCCGGGTGCTATCTCAATAAGGCGTACATAAAATATGTCAAATAAAGAAATATAATACAGCCTGGAAGGAATGTTTCTCAAGTTGTCCTCCTGTGACTCTTGTGACTCTGAACCCCAGCAGGATCTATCCAGGATCCTTATTGACAATGTGATACAAAAAGAAGATGGGGGAGCACAGTTAGTGGTATGTCCAGTATACTAATGATCAATATGGTGGAACACACCTCTATTGTAGGCGCCAGTCTATGTGGCAGACTCCATATAATGATGGTGTACAGACGGTAGTGTGTATAAGTGGGTGGGAAGAATATAAATAAATGGAAAACTTACACGGCCTTGTGTAAGTTCTATCCCATCAAGGTTTCTTTGGAATGGTTTTCTTCTTTGTAGGGTTTTTTCATCTGCGGTCGTCGCTTCTCTTCTTCTTTATTCCTCCAACTTTCTTCGTTTGATTGTTTTCTCCCTCCAGGGGGTTTGTCCTCGTGAAAATGGAAAGGTAATATGATCAATACATATATGTGGCAGTTATAGTGTAAAGGGGGGTGATGGAACAATATGACAATAAACCGTTGCAATGCAATGGTATGAACAAACACTCACACGGGCCAGTGTGAGTGGTCTCTTATCAAGGTGTCTTGATGTTCCTGATTAAGGGATCAGTTCAAATTGTCAGATGTCTGTGAACATCTGGCAGGAATTGGTGTTAATGCAGCCTGATGTTCAAGGTACATAGGGATAAAAAACGATATCTCTTAATACTCACACGGGCCAGTGTGAGTACAAACTTGTAGTGGTTTCTTTTTCTCTTCTGGTGTTTCTCTTGGATTCTTCCTGCAAAACTTATCTTGATGATGCTGCAGCAGGGATCCTGGCGGGAAGTCGTAATAGCGCTTTCAGAGTCAGAGTTTGGCGGAGTAATGTGCTTGGCTGTATCCGAGAATCTCACTTAATTCCCGGATTCAACTTTTGGGGTATCCCATAACTTTGATAGGTTTGACTGAGATGCACACGTTCAGTTTCAGCACCCCTAGACCTTCAGCTCATAGGCTCTCTGGTACCGGCAGCTCTCCTCTGTGGGTGCAGGATGGGCAGCAGCTGGACCTGTGGCTCCCCTCTGTGAGTGCAGGATGGGCAGCAGCTGGGCCTGTGGTTCTCCTCTGTGGGTGCAGGATGGGCAGCAGCTGGACCTGTGGTTCCCCTCTGTGGGTGCAGGATGGGCATCAGCTGGACCTGTGGTTCCCCTCTGTGGGTGCAGGATGGGTGCTGGACCTGTGGTTCCCCTCTGTGGGTGCAGGATGGGTGCTAGACCTGTGGTTCTCCTCTGTGAGTGCAGGATGGGCAGCAGCTGGACCTGTGGTTCCCCTCTGTGGGTGCAGGGTGGGTGCTGGACCTGTGGTTCCCCTCTGTGGGTGCAGGGCTGGACGCTGGATTGATGTTAAGAAGGTATGGGACTGCGGGTGTCTGAGTCTCAGGAAAGTGAGGGGTCAGAACACTTGCTGTGGCACCGTGGGCTCTGGTGTAGGGAGCCAGGATCTAATGGGTTAGACAGAGTCTGGACAGGTAGAAGACGGCTAGTGGTACCCAGGGAGTGTAGGCGGCAAGTATTGCAGGGAGCCCACTCCATTACACTAGCGGGGCATCAGGGGGTCACTCAGATGAGAGCCCAGCTGTTACAGCCTTACTCCTGGCCAGAGGTATCAGGGACAGGGGCAGATTTCTGTCATCCCAGTGATGCCTGCCAGCCAGAGGGTAAAGTGGATGATTGTGTGCGGATACTTCTGAACTCGTTACTAGTAATGGAGAAACTGTTTCAGAAAGTAGCGAAGGCAGGGCTAGGTATCTTTGGTATCTTTCACCCGCTTCTGTGGGGACTGCCGGCGCTCAATGCAGGGATGGTGTCTGATGCCTATCCCATGCCTGGCAGGAGTGAGCTGACTGCCAGGGATCTCAGTACCAGGTACTGGCAGATCCCCCTGACCTAAGAGGCTTGGGAGTAGTCAGCCTTCATCACTCTGAGTGGCCTCTGTGAGGTTTTGAGGATGCCACTCTGGATGAGGAATGTCCTGGCTACCTTCCAAAGCATGGTCAGTAGGTTACGGGAGGGAGTGCAGAAGTGTGTAGGGACATACCTGAAGGAGATAGCTGGATATAGTCAGTCATGGGATGTACAGCTACAGTAGTGCAGGTAGCAGCGGGGCTAGCTAGGATAAGGGAAGAGATGTTGTACCTAGGGCACAGGGTGGGTAGAGGGCATCTGACTTTTCTGGGCACCACTGGCTACTGCAGAATGTTTGTACCAAAGCCCAGTGCTGTGACTGACTCCCTGACTGGACCGGGAAGCGACTCTCAGTACTGGTTGCCTGATCTCCCACCTGCAAAGTTGCTTGTCAGGCATTAATGACCACACCGTCCTGTGGAACAGATAATCTCAAGAGCCGTGCCGCCCGTCAAACCATCGTATGGGGCGGTTATGCCAGCGCCTACGCTTTGAGGTGGGGAGGTGTGATGGGGAAGGGTACCCAGACCATTAATAAAGGTATTTGGCCCGGCTGGGTGCCCCTGAACCAGATTGGGAATTGTAGAGTGTCAGCTCTGCAACCCAATCAGGGTGATAATACTGCAAATTGTAGTCAAAATGCCATTGTCTCTCCCACCTGGGATAAGGGGGTGAGTTTAATACCATGTACCGACTGTATAAGCCATGTAGCAGGGTCACCAGAGTTATATTATAACTGTGAAGTGTCAGCTCTGCAGCCCACTGCGAGTTGAGAGCCTGTACATGCATTAGAATTGTCTGTGTGTGTCCAGCTAGGGATAAGCGGACCACACACGCTAAAATGGGCTACATTGGCTGGCTGCAGTTCTATTAAGGTGTAATAATATGTCTAAAATGTGCCCGCTAGGAATAAGGTGCTTCTAGCACTGTAAAAAAAGGGTTAATTGGATAAGCGTGCCTTTGGTTATGTGGTCGGGCTCGGCATTGCAACACTGTTTCACTGTGTAACAGCAGACAAGCAAGGGAAGGCTTATCCGCAAGCTAAAATGGTTAAGGAAAAGAATTGTATTGCATTTTACTATTGGTCAGTCAATACATTCATTCCTAAACCTGTATATTACACATATCACATTATAATTTAAGGTTTCATTTAATTATGACCTGCATTGTCCGCTAGGGGCAGGACTTAATATTATACTATAGTCACAATCCTACACCCCTCACCTATGTTTTATTAGTAATGACACTCTAATAGGGGATTTGATTTAGTTCATTCACGTATCACTAATATTATTAACCACATATGCCATCACCCAGCACAACAATGCATGTTCCCAGCATATAAAATTATCACCTAGAAGGTAGTCACAGAGGTTTTTAGGAGATGCACCTATTAATGATATAAGCACATTATATATTTAGCATTTAATTATTTGAATATTATGTAACCTTAGATTGAGAATAACAATAACCCTGTATTTATAATCTCGCAACCATCTCAGCATTTTTGAGACATGACACCAATAAACAGGACAGGTTTTAGCATAATAATCAGACAACATACATATGTGCTGTTAAAATATTTATTACAATCTGAACCAGGAGTCAACTAATACTTACCTTAGCTAATGCTCCACACTCACAACCTTCCCCTTCAGTCGCACATTGCTTGCCCGTTCACACATTTGAATGCACTATGCCGGTTAGCATTTAATTTAATTTATCTAATATTATATAACTTTAGCATGTTAGTAATAACAACCCGACATATGGAATCGTGCAACCATCCGAGTATGCATGGGACCCGATATCAACAAACAGGACAGGTTTTAGCATAACAATCAGACAACACACATATTTGTTTGGATAAATTTATTACCATCTGAATCAGGAGTTAGCCAATACATACCCTTACACAATGCTCCATACTAACAACCCTCCCCTTTAGTCCCACTTAGCTTGCCTTCATATACAATTGTATGGACAATGTCGATTAGTCCTAAAAAGCAAAACAATGAGTTATGGACACATGTTAGTATCCATGCCCTAGGACATGCGTGTAGCTAATTGGTTAAGACTCCACCTATCATAGGCAGTGAGCCCAACCAGATACTCCTCTGTGAGTATAAAACATTCACCGACGGGGACATGTTTTTATCCCTCCTCCCCTGAAGAAACGTGGTGAACACGTGAAACGTTGCGTCGGGAACGTAGGGCGTCACTTTCGTGACGTCACTCCAAGTGGCGACATCCTATAGGTTTCGGCCACGAGCAGGCTTGTATACTGTGGCAGTGTTGGTTACTGATTTGTACCAACATACATCTCTATTTGTGAGGGATTCCTCCATGTAATTTTGGTTGTGTCTCTAGGATAGTGGCTTATGGTTGGCCCGATCGGCTATTGTGGTCACATTACTGTACATGCGGTGGTACTGGGGTACTCCCTACATATGCAAGAAGCAATTGGTTATCATTGTAGCAGTCTATTATATCGCTGTTAGCTGCAAAGATAAGAAATACCTCATTTTGCATTTATACTCATAGCTGCAATTTAAACACCTGTATGATATAATGGAGTGATAATCTAGCTTCAATCCAACAATTGATTTTGCAACAGCATTGCATTGAAGTACTCTCTGATAGAGGTATAACATGAGAGATCTTGACCTGTTATTCTGATATGTACTCTGCCACCTAGGTTTATGTGAATAAGCACTTATGCAATAGCATATTTTCAGATCACACGCCACGGCATCACACTAGCCTAATTTGATAGGCGTTGTATATATTATCAATACCTATATGCGCGTAGCCATACTACATTAGTAGATGATTATTGGATGTCACATGAGAATATAGAGGCATACAATTACTATTGCTCTATATAAGGACTACTTACTCATTAGCCACACAGCACGGGGATTTTAACAATGTATATGTGTTTTTAACATTTTCTATGTAGAATTAAAAAAATTATATTTTATTATTTTTGATTTCCGCGGTGATACTGGGCAACTTACCAGTTTTTTGTAGTAATGACTACAGGGCGATTTTCAGTCCACTTTATGCTTTCCAGGATTGAGTGCTCAATAGAGGGGGAACCTTTCTGATCGCCTTTGATCAAAACTATTAATACTATAACCATATCCTCCAGAGCACCTCTCACTTTACACAATTCTCTTGTTATACATGGTGATGCGGTCCCACTAATCTATGCATAGTTATGAGACTAACATTTATTTAAAGGCATAAATGAGAAGTAGCTCTGGGTTTAGTATTTTAAAGATTTAGGAACCGGGACATTTATATTTCAGCCAGGCAGGACAGCAGATACATTAAGCATTCACTATTGTAATTTATTATCAGGGATGAGTCATGCATGATGTAAGTCTGAACTTCTGAGACTCCCTGTGGAGCTGACTCCATAGTGTCTGCAGAAGTCCGGGGCTTCTTCAAATGATGCCGACCTGGGGAAAGTGCAATGTCAGGAAATGTCAGGAAATGTCAGGAAATGTATATAAACAGTTTGCCTAGCAGATGTCCGGGCATCCTGGAGAAAGGTAGACATTCTGCTGCCGTGCAAGGGGGCTTGGTCAGTTATGCTAAGCGGGTTAAGTGTGAAGTTAGCGCATGACCCTTGGCATACCGTAAAGCCCTTTGCCCGGCTGCCGGAACTGTTGGCAAACTTGCCATTGGGTGGGAATTTGCTTCCCACGACAAGATTGGCTGTGTATTACCCAGATAGGCTTGGGAGGGTGTTATAAGCCCGTGCAGGCTTTCGGGTGGGTGTCCAACTGCGTTCTTCTGTGATCCATCGGAATGTATAGCGTGCGGTACAGAGACAATTCCATTGCAACCAAGGATTGAACCCCGCTACAAAAGTTCGTTAGAATTAAGGACTTGTAAACGAATTCTGCAAGGGCAGAACGAAGATACTTCTTTCAGCAGAGAAACAGGGGCTGCAAGCGGCGCCCCTAGCCAAAGACGGTTTCGCGTGTCTTGTTTGCGTATCAACCCCGCTTCTGGAAATTGATACCTAGAGACTGTATCGAGTGGACTTTCGTTCTGGAAACCATTTATTTCATTTTAACTCGTTCCCGTAAGTGCTATTTCCTGTTATTTTGTAAATCAAGCTGTGTGTGTTTCTTGTGTGAATAAATTACAATTTATTTTATCTCACGTTTTGTTCAATCAAAGGATCCAGGTATTTTTGTGTGATAAGCACTGGTCTCTTGTGACAGTGATATGCAAGGGTTTGGAGTTAGTGCCCAAGATAGACACATGATGGGATCTACCTGCTAGGTAGGAATGAAACCAGTTTAAAGCATGCTTCCCTATTCCAGAGCACTGGAGTTTGTTTAGCAAGATAACATGATCAGGAAATAAACAAAAAACACCGCAATAGTGTATTATCTTTGAGTCAACAATGACCGTATGGGACAAGATATAAAGAGCATTTATTGGTTAAAACAATTGTAACCTCAATTGACATAAAACATAATGTGAAATTAATAAACAGTTGACTTTTCTCCTGCTATACAAGGAAATAGTTCTCCTGCTAATTAAGAAATGTACTTCCAAGCGCTTGTGCTTTAGGGAAGCTACGTTGCTCCGCCGTTTGGTAAAATTGAAATCCTACTCACCATCCATGAGTAGGACATGTACAGTGGTTCGGAGTCTTTATCCAGGGATAGCCGCTTGCCGTGGGGTGCAGAACGTCCTTTTAGTGCGGGGAGATATCTTGCGGTCCTCGTGGTCTGCTACCGACAGAGTAGTTTCTAACCGTCTCCTCCCGCTGACGTCACCGTCTGATTTGCACAGCTACGGAGTCCCTGGATGACCAAAAACCTTCCTACGCGTTTCGAAACTCCTCAATACTGGGTTTCTTCGTCAGGGATGTCTGTTACATGGGATTGTGCTTCCTTTTAAACCCTTGATGATTCAATTATGGTGATTTGATGGGAACACCCTAATAAAAGTCCTAATGAGTGTCCTGTATTTCTAAACCTTGTTGGACAGGAATAAAATAGTAATAGACAGTAATACAAAATAACAAATAGTGATTAAATCGGCGGACAAGGGAGGGGGCATTGTAGTCATGGATGTGACTTACTACATTGAGGAGTCGAGACGCATTCTTGACGATCAAGATACCTACATCCCTTTAAATTGTAATCCTACATCAAAATATCAAGAGATACTAAAACTTTTATTGGAGGGAGCCGTAAATGATGGTGTCATAGGAGATAGGGAATATGAATTTCTGTATAATTTACATCCAAGAATCCCTATCTTTTATATGATACCGAAGATTCACAAAGACCTCATGAGACCCCCCGGTTGCCCCATAATATCGGGCATAGGATCAATTACTTCAGCACTATCTGAGTACATTGATCATCATCTACAAAAATATGTAATCAAATTGCGCTCACATTTACGAGACACCACGCACATCTTGCAAATCCTGAGGGACCTACAATGGCAACCAGACTATATTTTAGTCACTGCAGACGTAACATCGCTATATACTGTAATTTCACACAATAAAGGATGCGAAGCAACTAGAACAATATTAGAGAATGACAAATCCATGCCCACTACATTAGTCAGATTCCTGATGGAATCAATTGAATACATCTTAAGACACAATTATTTCTTATTTAAAGAACAATTCTACCTTCAGACATGTGGCACCGCCATGGGTACAAAATTCGCTCCCAGTTACGCGAACCTATATATGGGTAAATGGGAGGACGACACCATCTGGTCCAATAGAGAACTGGGGGCGAATCTTGTCCTATGGCGGCACTACATAGACGATGTCTTATTCATTTGGAGGGGTACAGTTAGAGAATTAGAAACATTCAAAACATACCTTAACACCAATGATAGAAACCTGACCTTCACGTTTAAGGAAAGTAAAAGCTGCATTGAGTTTTTGGACTTACAGTTATACACAGAAAATAACTATTTGAAAACCAAAACCTACTACAAACCGGTCCAGGCAAATAACTACTTACTCGCCAGCAGTCATCATAATCCAAATTGGATTAAAAACATTCCCAAAGGACAACTGGTCAGGATTAAACGTAACTGCACAGACCCCCTAGTCTTTGAGGTCCAGGCACAGGAATTAAAACAAAAATTAATTGACCGAGAGTACAATAAACATCAATTGGATAATGCCATAGAGACTGTAAAGGCCATGACAAGGTCAGACCTGTTGGAATATAAACCAGAACAAAAAACAAATACAACAGTTGATACAGTTGCTTTCATCACAAAATATAGTTCTCTAGCACCACAGATTGTGAAAACATTTGACAAATACTGGGGCCTTCTACGGCAGGATAACATCCTGAAAGAATTTCTGAAAGACAAACCGGAGATTTATTTCAGGAAAGCAAACAATCTAAAAAAAAAAATTGTCACCTAGTTGTCCATTCAGTAGAGATGCACAAAACAACAGGGATACAATCAAGGGATATTTCCCATGCGCTAAATGTATAGCATGTCAATTCAGCATCAAAACTAAAAAGTTTATTTCTAACAACACATTGAAAGAATATTCTATTAGATCACTCATAAATTGTCATAGCCAATATGCTATTTATTTGTTGGAATGCCCGTGTGGCCTGCAATATGTGGGCCGCACGGGCAGAACATTACAAAGAAGACTTGGAGAGCACATTTACAACATCAAAAGAGGCTTTGAGGCCCACAATGTGTCTCTCCATTTCAAACTAAAACATTCACAAAGCCCTGAAGGACTAAAATGCCATGCCATAGAGTGTCCTACATTCTGTAAAAGAGGGGGAGATAAACTAAACATCATTTCCAGAAGAGAGTCCTATTGGATTTTCGAATTAAAAACCCTCAGTCCAAAAGGTTTGAATGTTGAAATCGATCTGACATCATTCCTTAAATAATAGAGATTTCACATGATTTGGCTGGGTGCCCTGTCCCTTGTCCGCCGACAAACACAGCCATCATGATATTGCCTGCCCAACATCACAAATATACATATGTATTTATGCACCAAATATTTATAATATCACTTCATTATTTATAATATCATTTCATTTACAATATCACTTCATTATAATATTATCCACTATGTAGTATTATACAACTATTTCCATTAATGTCATTAAGACTTAATGTGGAAAATAAATTAATTTTGATAACTAACACTATCACTATATTTAATTATATTTAATTGTAATTTGTATAATTCACATTATTGTAGTTTTCAAAACACTAATCAATCACTTACCTCCAAGAAGTGTGTCTCTCCAAAGTAAACTTTCTAAAAGGACCATTTAGAGTTTCGTAGCGTAATATCAAATCCATACGCACTTTTAAAGAATGGTATGGAATATAATAATATGATTATCATTAATTTTCATTAATTTTCTGATGTAATAATAATATATAAAAAAAAAATTCTGATATAAACCATTTGGTTAAAGTACACTAATAACATACTAATTTTCTCAAATGAATTTTCTAAAGGAATCCAGAAATACAAGTAAAATTAGAAGTTGTGTAAATTTTGTATGTTATCCTGTAAAAGTTTGTTGCATACTATCTGTTGTAAAATACAGTTTACATAATGAACAGTGATCGCTACATACCATGTGTTTAAACTTATGCATGGTATGATTCCATCCAAACCATAAAATAAAATTCACCATTACAAAAAAACACACTTATGCTAAAAAACAAATTCCCTTTAAAAGGGACTAGAAGCATATAAGACATACATCGCTCAATACTTGCTATATAAGCAATGGATTATCTGATGTTTGGATGGAACCAACATGCATTATGTGGAACATAAACATGATTTAATTTTTAATTTGCAACGAATCATGGCTATAATATTTCTATATACATCCTTTTGTATATTCATCCTATGTATATACGCACCGACCTAGCTATATGTTAACACAAAAAAATGCTTTGCAAACAACTGTCAGTGCAATATTTTGTATTACTGTCTATTACTATTTTATTCCTGTCCAACAAGGTTTAGAAATACAGGACACTCATTAGGACTTTTATTAGGGTGTTCCCATCAAATCACCATTATTGAATCATCGAGGGTTTAAAAGGAAGCACAATCCCATGTAACAGACATCCCTGACGAAGAAACCCAGTATTGAGGAGTTTCGAAACGCGTAGGAAGGTTTTTGGCCATCCAGGGACTCCGTAGCTGTGCAAATCAGACGGTGACATCAGCGGGAGGAGACGGTTAGAAACTACTCTGTCGGTAGCAGACCACGAGGACCGCAAGATATCTCCCCGCACTAAAAGGACGTTCTGCACCCCACGGCAAGCGGCTATCCCTGGATAAAGACCCCGAACCACTGTACATGTCCTACTCATGGATGGTGAGTAGGATTTCAATTTTACCAAACGGCAGAGCAACGTAGCTTCCCTAAAGCACAAGCGCTTGGAAGCACATTTCTTAATTAGCAGGAGAACTATTTCCTTGTACAGCAGGAGAAAAGTCAACTGTTTATTAATTTCACATTATGTTTTATGTCAATTGAGGTTACAATTGTTTTAACCAATAAATGCTCTTTATATCTTGTCCCATACGGTCATTGATGACTCAAAGATAATACACTATTGCGGTGTTTTTTGTTTATTTCTTGTCATCTTCTCTGAGGTGTTCCATGTAAGAAGAAATCTCCACACAAGACTCTATTCCACTCTGCATCCTTAGCGCCATAGGAGGCTATTACACACAAATCTTCCTATCTGGTTGGAAGATACCAGATCTACCTCTCAGGCAGCTCAAGGACTACCATCATTAACTGTATCACAGGTTTTGTTCTATTGTATATATCACTGTTTATAACACTGTAATATTTTGTTTACACTAGCGCTTATATTGCACTTATTATTTTACCCCTAAGATAACATGATCAACAGTATCAAAAGTCTTTGCAAAATCTAGGAATACTGCACCAGTAAGTTGTCTCAGTTCCTTTCCACACTGGATCTCATTGCACAATTTTAGGAGGGTGGCCACCATGGAGTGTTTGGGGTGAAAGCCAGATTGGAATTGGCTAGGGAAATGTGTCCGTGCCTATTTGGTATGTAGCCAATGCCCTTACAGTCTTTGTCACATGTGACATGTCCATAAGCCACTTTTTAGCTTCAGAAGACTCATTACTGTCCATTCAAGTGAATAGGCAGTAAATTGTCTTAAAGCACTGAAAGGTGATTTATGGAATAGCACCACTTAGTAAATGTGGCCCTATATGTGACAAACATAGAAGTTTATGTACTAAAGTCTCCCGGCTGCAACACTGATGTAAAACCAAAAGACAGCACCAGATGTGTTAAAGAAAAGGAATCATATTCAAAGTCATGAGAATTTTCCCCTTGGTAAATTTGGGGAAAATCTTTTTTAGAAGAGGTACTGTCCCGGCCAGCTTTAATCAAATGCGGCTGCCTCCGTGGGTTAAAAATAGCTGCGGACGGCGCGCGGCAATCTTCAGCCATTTTCGGCCGGTTTTCCCGCGCCTCGGGCGCTTTCAATAATAAGCGCCATTAGCGCTTATCTATTGAAGCGGCCGCCGCGTGCGAAACAACGATTCAAAACGGAGAAAAGCCCAGCGTTGGCCCGCATTAAACCCGGCAAGCTTTAGAATAAAGCTGACCAGGAGAGTAGGTACACATATTTATTATCCTGCATGATAAGCAGAGTGGTTTTTGTGCCACTTGTGAGCAGTGCAGAACATTAAATATTAGTGTGGCTTGTTTTATTGCTTTGGACTGCTTGCAAATTCCAATAGCTGTATCCTGTTGCTAAGTTACTAGTGTGTGCATGGCAGGTTGCTTGTTGTTCCAGTTTAGCTAACAGCAATTTACAGGTCACCCGTTGGACTATTTTTAGTTATAGAAAATAATGATTTATATGCTTTACTTGGTGAGAATGAAACATACTTTAGAGAACTTAATTTCAGTTATATGACTTTGACATTCACTTAGTGCTAAAACACTTCAAGACGAAGATGATAAATCACTAAAAGTGTTTGTAATTTGTAATTGGCATCCTAGATGGAGAAAAGCTGGTTACGCCTTAGTGTGATGTAGATCAAAGAAAATGCATGTTACAAAGGACAAGAACGTTTTGTTCCCATAAATAGTACAGTGTATATAAAAGTCAACAACCTCTATGACATATTTAGGTCTGAAGCCAAACTGGTGGGTCAGCTGCTCACATTCATTTACGCTGAATTACATTTATGTTAGTGGCTCTAATGAGCTTAATCAACAACAAAGAAGAGAGGCTCTAATCTCCAAGCAGTAGTTTACAGTGAAATTAACATAAGCAAGAGCTCAATGAATTACCCCAAAAAATATTCTGAAATTACATGAACTGTGAGCCAGAAATTAGTGCCAAGCCGAGCTTGTCTATTTGGTAGTAATGCCAATATTATAATTTCTCCCCCCGCTGTGAGAGATGATGCTTTAACTTGATTAGATAATAAACACATGTATAATTGCAGGATAGGAACATTTCCATTTAAGTTTAGCTAGTTACAAACATGGATCTGATACTTTGGGTTTGGCATGCTAATAACCTGGCACCTTAGACCAGGAGGTGTGCAAACTGGGGGAGTGAGATTCCCTGCGGAAGGTGCAGGGGTTACAGAGGCCTCGCACGCTTCACGAAGGCATTTAAATTAAATCCTGGTGAATCGCGAAGGCCTCAGTGATTTCTCCTTACCTTGGTTCAGACGGCTTCTGGTAACTCGTCAGGGTCATGTGACGTAGCGTTGCCATGGCACCTTGACGTCATGACGCCAGAACGCCAGAGTCAAGGAAAGGAGGGGGGGAGGCATGAGAAGAGATGGACAGCTGGCAGAGGGGCACAGGGGGAAAAGATTGTGCTCCCCTGCCTTGGACAACAGCATAAATCCTGGCCATACTGAGGTAAAGGTAACCTCTTCTACCACTTTGAGATATAACTTTGCCACCATCACCATTTGGTGAATGTCTTCAATATTAAATAAAGTTTTATGAAGTAAGAGAGATTGCATGGAAACCATACTGCTTCAAACAATATGTGTCATTTGGAGCAATACTGGTTAAGCAGTTGTCCTACTGCATAATATGGTGCTCTTGTAAACCTGGGGGTACCGATGCAGCCATTTGTGTGTATCAAATGCCGCAGAGCATGTACTGGTGCACAGTATGCCAAAAGTTGCAGTACAATGCATAGCAGGGGGTAATGGCCCATCAGGATTAACACAGAGTTTTCTGAATGGCACTCCTGCTGTGTGAATCCTGCCGGGCTGCATCAGTCTGTAAGAGACAGGCATTGAGAGTAGATAGAATCAGGTCACTCTCCCTGTACACCTCTAACAGGCGATCGCACTGCTTTTATTTTATTTTAATAGCACAGTATTGAAGCAGGGGGTCTCCAGAACTGAACCGCATTCATTTCAACTTTGGGGACCCCCTGCTTCCCAAGTTACAGGCCTTGGTATGTGGCACTGATATATCCGCCAAATGTCCCGGTCAGGTAATGTGGGAGATACCGGCACCCCATACCAGGGCCTGTAACTTGGGAAGTAGGGTTTCCCCGATACTTAAATTAATGCAGTTCAGCTCCGGAAACCCTGTGCTTTAATACTGTGTTATTAAAGTTAAATAAAAGCAGCTTCATTACCTTAGCAGGCTAGCCGCTAAGGTAATGAAGGGGTTAAATCAGAGTGCCCGGTTTATTGGGGGTTGTGGGAGTGGGTGAAGAGAGAAGTTGCCTACCAGGAAGATTGTGGGATGAGTTAACCCCTTCATTATCTTAGCGATAGTAACGGCCACCATGGGGCAACAACCTCTTTTCCCAACCCCTCCCATTCTACCCCAATAAACATTAAAATACAATAAAAACACAAATACTAGCTAATACACGCATTGATTGCCTTTGTGGTTACTTATACCCTCAATGGGACCAAACATAGCCCCAGGATAATCTCCCTGCATTGTTTAAACATTGTTTAAACATAACATATTTAAACATGGTACAGATACTGGCACACCATACTGGGGTCTGTAATTCGGGAAGAAGGGGGTCCCGAGGCAGAATGAATGCGGTTCAGCTCTGGAGACCCCCTGCTTCAATACTGTGTTATTAAAATAAAATAAAAGCAGCGCGATCGCCTGTTAGAGGTGCACAGGGAGAGTCACTGATTCTGTCTATTCTTACTGCTCGTCTTTTACAGACTGATGCAGTGTGGTAGAAGTCACACAGCGTGAGTCACATTCAGAAGCAGGGACCCCCACTGTGTTAATCCTGATGGGCCATTAGTCTCCTTACTGGGACTCCATGAGCACACGGGATAAGAAACGAGCCCATAGCGGATTTCGTCAGAGCAGCGCGACCAAGCATGTTGCTACATCGGTATGCAAATACAGCAAATTGGAAGTCTTTTGATGCCATCTGCACTTTACTGCCATTTAGTAGCATTGAACCTCTCTCCTTAGCAGCTGATTAAAAAAAAACACAATACCAGAAAGCTCTAACCCCAGAACCCACTATATATATATATATATATATTATACACAGTGCTTGACAAATTCGATTAGGTTGCCCGGTCACCACGGGGGGACTGGATTTTGCCCACTGGCGATCCCCAAGCAAGCTGTGCACGTGGTTCTGTGTAATTTTCCCTGCTTGTGCTGAAACAAAAACAAAAATTGCCATACCAGGTTGGCGTGACGCGATTTGGCTCATTGCCAGGATTTTTTTTAAGCCCGCACATTCAAGTCGGCCATTCCTTGTCGATCGTGATACTGTTTGAGCAAGTAAGTACTGCCTTACTCCATTACACCCATAGGTTAATTCATCGTAGAATGTTCTTTGATGTATTTCAACTCGCATGGATACATTTCATATATATTTTGCATGTCCTTTTGAGCACTAAATATGAAATGCTTAATGGAATTTTCATGAGAAGGTAGATTCTATTCTATTTTACCAAATGGTGATCAGGACTTTTTGGCATTAGAAAGCCAGCAAGCATGGCAATGCGGATGGACTCTCCCGACAGAATATGCCCTGCGAGCCAAAGTCCTCAAGACATGTCAGGCTGGTGGAGCCACCAGAGAGTGGTGACTGCCACCATCCTTCATCTTGAGGGGGGGAGGTGCGATGGTGAAGGGGTAACCAGGCCATCAATAAAGGTATTATGCCCGGCTGGTTACCTCTAACCATATTATGGGCTTTAGTATGTCAGCTCTTGGACCCGTTTGTTGTACATGAAATGCATGTGATTATATAACAATAAAGAATATATGTGTGTTTTACCTTTCCAGGAGTGCTAACCAGTGGAGATTGAGAGGCTATGAGTTTCAAGGGGTGGGGGGGTGTTGCGGTAAAAGTGTTGTCAGATCAAGTAATCAGGTCAGATTCCAGGGGAGATATAGACACCATACCCCGGTCAAAACCCTCCCTTGGAAACAGTTGTGTGACTCAGCACCAGGTTTCCTTTCTTCAGCACAGACCAGAAAGGTAAATGGGGGCATGGGGATATGTATGTTACGGGTACAGTCAGGGGTCCCTAAGTTAGTGGGGGTCCCCCAGTATATGCCCAGATCACCAGAACTGGCATAGAGGTTCTGGGGTGCTTCAACCATCCATAAGGTTGTGAGCATGTTTTTAAGTCTAAGTCCAGATTTCAATGTATTTTTAATATAGCCCTGAAAATGAACCTAAGCTTTATTTTCTTCTACTTGGAAACAGTTTTCACTATAGGAAGGGCTAAGATTGCTGAAAATGAATGTGCACGTCTTTTCAGTCAAGCCCTGTAACTACAGGACTTAAAAGAAAAATGTGAAAATATTTTTATTGACGTGTTTAAGGGGAAATACTTATGCACAGTATATGTGCTGGTAACTTCCAGGTCCGTGGTTTTACGAGAGACCATGTGGCTACCAAGTTTGGTGCCATCAAGTCTGCTTGGGTCCCGGACATGAAAGCCTCAGAGGTTGCCAAGGTGTTAAAGCAATTTGGGCACCAGAGTTATGCTCTAGTACCCCCAGCCTGGGATGAATTGTGGACCCGGACCACCATTTGCCCCAAGACAGACTGTGAGGAGCCTAACACAGCTGGTGGCTTCTGACTGATAAGTGGCAGAGGTGCCAAGTTGGCGCATGCCCTTGTCAGAATCTGAATCTGTGCATGTCGGGCTTAGATAGAATGGCAACACTCTTATTGGCTGGTAAGGATTTCTCCCATGCTCGGATTGGCTGGAGTATCTAATTAATAAAGTTGAAATACTATAAGAAAGCCAGCAGCCAAATCGGTTCGAGAGATTCACTGAGATTCTAAGCGTCAAGACAGCAGCGGCAAATTCGAAGAGGTGCTCAGAGAGAAATAGACAAGAGCAGGCTTCAGAAATTTCAAGGCGAGAAATTTTCTAAGTCCCACTTTTCAGGGCCAAATTCTGAGAATAGAGCATAGTGTTCGTTGCTGGGATTGCAAGCCAAAAAGACTACCAGGATGTTTGATACTCTCTCCCGGTCAAGGGATTTCAGCATCTCCAGAGCAGATATAGCGGTGGCGTCAAGAACTTCATGCCGATTTGATTTCCAGAGCATTTCGGGCCAAGTCCCGTTCAACCTAAAGACTTTTTTTTATGGACTGTTTCACCTAGGAAAGGCTAGTTTTGCAGCCCGGACCAACAGTATGTGTGTTTTCTCTTGTATTTTGCAATTCACTGTGTGTACGTCTGTTTTTATGGAATAAATTACAATTTGTTTTACTATTTGGTTTTGCTCAGTGATATGATCCCGGTATAAAGGTGTAAACGCCAGGTCTCCTGTAACAGGGACCACATCCGACCAATGGATTTGATTACAAGTACAGAAGAGAAGACTCAAGACTGAAGAAAGAAGAAAGGAATTTAACAGAAGTTTAGGAGCATTGCGTCGAGGATCAAGAATTTCCTGCTGTAGTCAGAATCGGAGGGTGAAGATATCAAAGGAAAGAAAAAACATTAAATGTATGTTATTTTTGTATATTTGGCATTTTTATTATATATTTAATTTTTTTTTTTAGATTTCCCATTGACTGCCAATTTGTCTATCTATGCCCCTTTATGGGTATAGATATGTACAGTGACAAGCAATGTGGTTTTTTTTTTTTGCAAATGCTTGTTTTTATTTAATTGTCATGTATTGTATTTTGCTTATTGCTTATTGTTTTTGTGTATTGGTAGGTAGAGGTATTTTAATGTTTATTGGGGTAGAGGGATTGGGTGTAGGGATTACTTGGCCCTAGGCGGCTGGTTAGGCTTACCGGATGGGAAGGTTACAATCTCTATGATAAAGAAGGGGTTTACTCCTCCTGTAACCTTCCTGGTAGGCTTAACCACCCACCCTTGTCCAAATACCCCCTTCACTCACCCCCTCTGCCCTCATTAAACTAACTACTGTGCCTTAACCCTTCATTGCGTTAAAAAAAATAACTGCTTTGGAACAGTTCAAGGTTGAATTGAGGGAATTGCTGACTACCGGCTTGAATAATGGTGCTATCACCCAAGAAGAATTTGAGTTTTTATATATTCAATTTCCACGAACTCCATTATTTTACTTTATATCCAAAATTTACAAACACCTCACGTCACCACCAGGGAGACCTATTATTTCGGGAATATCTTCACTTTCATCTAATTTATCCCAATATATTGATTATCACCTTCAGCCGTTTGTCACTGGTGTTAAATCTTATTTGCGCGACACAACACACATACTACAAATATTGAGAGATCTGGCATGGCAGCCGGGGTATATATTGGCGACAGCAGATGTCACGTCTTTATATACTGTGATCAATCATGAATTGGGCTGCAGAGCTGTGTCGCGCAAATTGGAAACAGTATGTAACAATTTTTCTTTATCCAAAAGGGATTTTTTGGTGGATAGTATTTGGTTTATTTTAACGCACAACTATTTCACTTTTAATTCACAATATTACATTCAGAAGTGTGGTACTGCTATGGGCACCAGGTTTGCCCCAAGTTATGCCAATTTATTCATGGACAGTTGGGAAGAGGATTTCATCTGGAACAACTGTCCTCTTGGGGCAAACTCTGGTCAGGGAGTCAGTCGTCGTTTGATGCATTTTGCACTTATCTGAATTGTAATGATAGAAATTTGAGATTTACTTGTAATTTCAGCACAGAGCACATAGATTTTTTAGACCTTCACATTTATGTTAAAAATAATGCACTTCATTCTAAAACATTTTTCAAGCCGGTACAAGCCAACAATTATCTAAGGGCAGACAGCCAGCATAACCCTCAGTGGCTAAAGAACATTCCGAAGGGTCAGATGGTACGTCTTAAATGTAACGATTCAGAGAATGAGGCATTTGATATTCAGGCGAAAGAATTAAAAAATAAATTTATTAAAAGAAATTACTCTGAGAGTCTCTTAGATGAGGCTCTAAGACAAGTTAATAGTATTGAAAGAGAGACATTATTAGAATATAAGGAAAATAAAAAGGTGACCAAGTATAAGCAGCAGGTCTCGTTTATCACTCAGTATAATGAGATGGCGCCTAAGATAAGACACATTTTTTGTAAGTACTGGCCAATATTACTTAAGGATGACACTTTGGTGGAAATCCTTCCACAAACGAGTATTATATTTACTAGGGCCAACAATCTAAAGTCCAAATTGGCCCCTAGCTGTCCATTAAACCATTCTAGACACAAACAGACAGTGAGTGCTAAAGGTTTTTTCACATGTGCTAAATGTATACACTGGCGACACACTTTATTCGAGCTCGGCTAGTCCCACGAATTCGGGCATACTCGGGTGTATTGAGGTTTGTGACTGTTTTCTGCCCGAGTGCATTGCGTTATTTTCCAGGCAGGGATTGAAGCATTTTATTCCCGCTGGCTGCAATACTGCATTACAATTCATGAATTTATGCCATCTGGTAGACACGCGAAGCATTGCAGCCTATTAAATCCTAATCATTATCATTTAACAGATCAGCCGCCCGTCAGCCAGGCATGAACCATGGCTGGGAAGGCAAACGCAACGGGGCTTGTCAGAGGTGAGGAGCGGCGCATTCCAGGTATCTGCCAGGTACAAACTGGGCATTTGCTCGAATAAAGTGTGTCGCAGCAGTAGTGTGCTCTTATAGGGCTCTATGCAGTAAGCGCCGATAAAGCTTTTTTCGGCATTTTTTGCCCTCCCGATTCAGTAAGTGCTGATAAGTGGGAATTATCGGCAACTTTTCCTCCCGATAAAAAATTATCGGCATCCGGCTGCCGATAAGCCACTTATCGGCACTTTTTGAACCCGGCTGAATTCAGGTAGCCCAGATCAGCTCTTCTGTGCTGATCGGCACCCTAGATTGGAGAGTTTATCGAGAATCCAGCCCGCCAACTAAAGTTGGCAAGTCGGATGAGGAGAAGCATCGGCAAAGGCAACACTTAGAAAAAATCAGGCCTTTTTCCTGTATAGTGACTGATGCCGGGGGTCTCCAGAGCTGATACCCGCACCGGAGCCCCCCAGCATGCGTCCGAGGCAGGAAAAAGGCATGTACAGCCCACTTCATTACCGTAGCGGCTAACCGCTAAGGCAATTAAGGGGTTAACCCACCATGCCAGCTTTATTGTGGGTAGCGGGGGTGGGTGAAGGGGGTATTTGGCCCTTGTTTGTTTAGGGCTTGCGGGGGGGTTGCGGATGCACTTAACCCCTTCACGACCGTAGCAGTTAATACCGCTACGGTCATGAAGGGGTTAAGGCCTCCCGCTACCCACCGCAAGCCCTAAACAACCACCGTTGGGGCTAATACTCCCTTCACCCACCCCCACTACCCACAATAAAAAATAATCACACATAGCAGCCCCACACTAAATAAATAAATAAATCTAAATAAATAAATATCTCTATATAAATAAATAAATATATATACATATATATATATAACCCAACAACCCCTAACATACACATATATGCACATCAATGATACTATAGGCCGGCGGGGGCCCTCGGGTGTTAATTAATGTCTAAACACATACATATTTATAAAGAAATACCCCCCCCCCTTAACACAAACAATATAGTAATGGCCACAATTACTATTATCCACAAAGGGATAATTGTGAATGTGCCCATTTTAAATACATAAACAGCAATAAATACACTTACCACCCATGTCCGTCTGCCATGATGAAGGCTATCCTCCATTTCATCCTGCCCATATTAACCGCTACAGTCATTAAGGGGTTAACCCACCCTCACCCACCACTCAGGACGCCTACATACCCTCCCACACTAACCCCCCTCCCCGTGAGGCCTAACCACCCTCACCCACTACCCACAAGGGAGGCGTACCCACATACCCCCCCACCCTCAGTTCCCACAATAAAAACAATAGAGTGACCCACAATAAACATCATTATCTTTAATAAATACATTACCCACCCCCTGTGCCCCCCCATAAATACAAGATTTATCCTTTTACAAACAGGGGTCATAACACAGCCCCACGCGAGTCCCCGTGGGCTGGCGGGGCACCTGACAGACCTACAGGGTACCAGCAGCCCTTTTCAAATAGATTCTCGAGGCCTGCTGGATGGTCCTGCCAGCACCATGGCCCCCAGGTGGTCTCCTTGGGTCACCGTGGGCCACAATTGGGTCCCCACGGTAGGCCCAAGGATGTCTGGGAGCCCTGGGTGAGACCCACAGGTGTCTTTGGGGCCTCGGGTGGTTCCCACGGGGGTCTGGGGAACTCACGAGTGCTCACTACGGGTCCGCGGTTCCCCCACAGAAGTGGGACCACACATCTTCATCCCCGCACCTATGGGTCGGCGGTGCCCCCACAGATGTGAGGCCACCGCTTCATCCCCGCAGACTACGGGTCCGCGGTGCCCCACAGATGTGAGGCCACCGCTTCATCCCTGCATGTGTCACCCGTGGAACCACCAGCCTGGTACCCGTGAGATACCCGAGGAAACCACAGGTGGTCTCCATAGGTCCCACGCAGAACCACGGAACAAACCCTGAATGTAAAAAAAATAAACCTGGCCTATACATTCAATACACACCCCCCCCCCCACAATACCTACAGTACAATAATGTGCAAAATAACTATTATCCAGATAGGGATAATAGATTATTTGCCCATTATTAAAAACATTAACTAGCATATTCAAATAAATTAAGTACTACTGACCTCATCAATAAGAAGTCTCCGTCGCCAGCAACATCCTTGTCTTGCCCACAAAATACATAGCCAAAACAAAGCCAATACATTGCAATTGCATTCAGATCTCAATTAACCCCTTAAACACCTTATCGGATAATAACCGCAAAGGTAATTAAGGGGTTAAGCCACACTGGCCCGATACCCACCCTTCACCCATGAATTTGTACAGTGGCTTCATCATGCAAATATATATATATATATATATATATATATATATACAGTAGCGACATTGTTTATTGAAGCAAAAGCCGCCGGCTCCATGCGGCTGGGAAGCGGGTAGCCGCCGCGCGTGGCGGCGCACTGTGACGTCACAGTAACATGCGCGCCCGGCTTCCCCGTCTTCCCCGGCTTCCACAGGCTTCCCCGACACCCCTGGAGATCAAATGAAGGTAAGCGGGGGTGCGGGGAAGCAGAGGGGCAGAGCAGGAGCCGGGTACGGGGTCGGGAAGGGAGGTAAATTGCGCGCGAAGTGGAGGGGGGGGTGCGTGGGGGAAACGCGGCGGCGCGCGGTTGTTTCTGGCGGCAGCTGGGGTAGATCTCGGCGTGCCGTCGTGATTTAGTTCAATAAACAATGTCGGTGCTGTACACACACACATGATGAACCAATATTCAAATAAATGTAGAAGGGTTAACAAAAACATGCTGTACTCCAAATAACACTTCTCCATACAGACACACTACAATAAAATTAATTGACTTTAATAATCCTAACTGAACTTACAATCACAATCATCAAATGTTAATCAAATACCTGTAATGCCAATCAACACATTGCATTTACATAGTATATATGATGCATCTAATCTATGCAGCATATACATTCTGCAAATAAATGTTAACAATAACATTGCAAGCAAAATACAAATAGCTCCCAACAAGTAAACTATTTATCCAATCCAGTAAACATAAATCAATTACCATTCATTAATGACATCCCTAAACAATTTACATTCCATCACTAACAATTAAACAATTAACAAATTCAAGCCTTTAACATAACAATTTAGCCTGTGAAAAAATATATGTACCAACAAGAATACAAAATTCAAAATGAAGCCTAACCCTGAACACAAGAACACCATACAATATCAACAATTACATCTATCTAATTGTAAAATACTTTAAACACACAATAAAGCATAGCAGCATAGACAAATTATTTTAAAACACATGAAAGAAAGCTTTTAAAACAACATTATTTCTTACCCTGTATGTATATATCTCTCTAGACATACATACATACAGTGGCAAGAAATGTATACCACCAAAAAAAAACCCACATGTTAAAAAAGCTTTTAAAAAAATTAACAAGTTAAATAAAATACATTTCTTTAGTTCACTTACCATTACTTGGCCCCACCGACTCCCGTTGAACACCTTACTCATGTACAAAACCACCAGGCACAGGAACCCATAAAATAAAAAACCATAAAAAAATAAACATTACACTAAAAATCCAAATCAATCCACGGGTCTTCTAATTGTAATCCATCTTCATCTGTATTCTTCTTTCTTCTATCTTCTTCCGGGGTCTTCTTCTTGTCTTCGGCCACGCCCTGATCTTCTTTCTTCTGTAGGAGGTCCTTCCTCCTCGGCGGCTGGCTTCAAAATGAGACGACATAGGCTTTTAAAGGCCAATGACGTCACATTTTCGTCATATGGTTCCCACGGCCCTGATTGGGCCATGAAAACCATGTGTTTTGGCCGATAAAAAAAAAAATGTTTACGTCACTAAAAGGCAATGAAAGCACAGCCAATCAGAATAGCTTTGCTTCAATTGCCTTTAAGATGACGTCATGAAAAGAAACATGGCCGTCCTCACATGGTACGGTAGCCAATCAGAGCGTGGGAACTCCATCCCTACTCTGATTGGCTCTAGTATACAGCTGCGGCAGCTTTTATTTAAAGTAATGCCGGCGGCATGCCGGGATCTACTCCGGCTGCCGCCAGTCAAAACCGCGCACCACCGCGTTTCCCTCACGCACCCCCCCTCCACTTCGCGCGCAATTTACCCCCCCTTCCCGACACCGAACCCGGCTCCTGCTCTGCCCCTCTGCTTCCCCGCACCCCGCTTACCTTACTTTAATCTCCAGGGGTGTCGGGGAAGCCCGGGGAGGCCGGGCGCGCACGTGACTGGGACGTCACAGTGCTCCGCAACGTGCCGCGTTTCCACACTGCGCACACGCACCCGGCCGGCGGCATTACTTCAAATTAAAGCTGCCGCTACTGTACCATGTGACAGAGGCTTGGGGGAGAACGGATGTGACGTCATTGAAAGCCTGTCACATGGTACTAGAGCCAATCAGAGTTGGGATAGACTTCCCACGGTCTGATTGGCTACCGTACCATGTGAGGCCGGCCATGTTTCTTTTCATGACGTCATCTTAAAGGCAATTGAAGCAAAGCCATTCTGATTGGCTGTGCTTTCATTGCCTTTAAGTGACGTCATATTTTTTTTTTATCGGCCAAAACACATGGTTTTCACGGCCCAATCAGGACCGTGGGAACCATGATGAAAATGTGACGTCATAGGCCTTTAAAAGCCTATGTCGTCTAATTTTGAAGCCAGACGCCGAGGAGGAAGGACCTCCTACAGAAGAAGAAAGACAGGGCGTGGCCGAAGACGGGAAGAAGACCCCGGAAGAAGGTAGAAGAAAGAAGAATACAGATGAAGATGGATTACAATTAGAAGACCCGGGGATTGATTTGGATTTTTAGTGTGATGTTTATTTTTTTATGGTTTTTTATTTTATGGGTTCCTGTGCCTGGTGGTTTTGTACGTGAGTAAGGTGTTCAACGGGAGTCGGTGGGGCCAAGTAATGGTAAGTGAACTAAAGAAATGTATTTTATTTAACTTGTTAATTTTTTTTGAAAGCTTTTTTAACATGTGGTTTTTTTTTTTGGTTGTATATCATTTCTTGCCACTGTATGTATGTATGTATGTATGTATGTCTAGAGAGATATATACATACAGGGTAAGAAATGATGTTGTTTTAAAAGCTTTCTTTCATGTGTTTTAAAATAATTTGTCTATGCTGCTATGCTTTATTGTATGTTTAAAGTATTTTACAATTAGATTGATGTAATTGTTGATATTGTATGGTGTTCTTGTGTTCAGGGTTAGGCTTCGTTTTGTATTTTGTATTCTTGTTGGTACAAATATTTTTTCACAGGCTAAATTGTTATGTTAAAGGCTTGAATTTGTTAATGGTTTAATTGTTAGGGATGGAATGTAAATTGTTTAGGGATGTCATTAATGAATGGTAATTGATTTATGTTTACTGGATTGGATTAAATAGTTTACTTGTTTGGAGGTATTTGTATTTTGCTTGCAATGTTATTGTTAACATTCATTTGCAGAATGTATATACTGCATAGATTGGATGCATCATATATACTATGTAAATGCAATGTGTTGATTGGCATTACAGGTATTTGATTGACATTTGATGATTGTGATTGTAAGTTCAGTTAGGATTATTAAAGTCAATTAATTTTATTGTAGTGTGTCTGTATGGAGAAGTGTTATTTGGAGTACAGCATGTTTTTGTTAACCCTTCTACATTTATTTGTATATTGGTTCATCATGTGTGTGTGTGTATGTGTATATATATATATATTTGCATGATGAAGCCACTGTACAAATTCATGGGTGAAGGGTGGGTATCGGGCCAGTGTGGCTTAACCCCTTAATTACCTTTGCGGTTATTATCCGATAAGGTGTTTAAGGGGTTAATTGATATCTGAATGCAATTGCAATGTATTGGCTTTGTTTTGCTATGAATTTTGTGGGCAAGACAAGGATGTTGCTGGCGACGGAGCCTTCTTATTGATGAGGTCAGTAGTACTTAATTTATTTGAATATGCTAGTTAATGTTTTTAATAATGGGCAAATAATCTATTATCCCTATCTGGATAATAGTTTTTTGCACATTATTGTACTGTAGGTGTTGGGGGGGGGTGTATGTATTGAATGTATAGGCCAGGTTTATTTTTTTTTACATTCAGGGTTTGTTCCGTGGTTCTGCATGTGTCCTCTGGAGACCACCTGTGGTTTCCTCGGGTATCTCACGGGTACCAGGCTGGTGGTTCCACGGGTGACACATGCGGGGATGAAGCGGTGGCCTCACATCTGTGGGGGCACCGCGGACCCGTAGTCTGTGGGGACGAAGCGGTGGCCTCACATCTGTGGGGGCACCGCCGACCCATAGGTGCGGGGATGAAGATGTGTGGTCCCAATTCTGTGGGGGAACCGCGGACCCGTAGTGAGCACTCGTGAGTTCCCCAGACCCCCGTGGGAACCACCCGAGGCCCCAAAGACACCTGTGAGTCTCACCCAGGGTTCCCAGACATCCTTGGGCCTACCATGGGGACCCAATTGTGGACCACGGTGACCCAAGGAGACCACCTGGGGGCCATGGTGCTGGCGGGACCCACCAGCAGGCCTCCAGAAGCTGTTTGAAAAGGGCTGCTGGTACCCTGTAGGTCTGTCAGGTGCCCCGCCAGCCCACCGGGGACTCGCGTGGGGCTGCGTTATGAACCCTGTTTGTAAAAGGATAAATCTTGTATTTATGGGGGGGCACAGGGGGTGGGTAATGTATTTATTAAATATAATGATGTTTATTGTGTGTCACTGTATTGTTTTTATTGTGGGTACTGGGGGTGGGGGGGTATGTGGGTAGGCCTCCCTTGTGGGTAGTGGGTGAGGGTGGTTAGGCCTCACGGGGTGGGGTTTAGTGTGGGAGGGTATGTAGGTGTCCCGAGTGGTGGGTGAGGGTGGGTTAACCCCTTAATGATTGTAGCGGTTAATAACCGCTACGGTGATTTAGGGGTTAGGGGACATTACTTTGGATGTTTTCATTCTTGTGTCTATTTTGCAGCAGCGGAGGGGGCCATGGCCAGGATGAAGAGGAGGATGGCCTTCATCGTGGCAGCCGGACATGGGTGGTGAGTACTATATGTATTTAATGTATTTATTGTATTGTTGTTTATGTATTTTAAATACATAGGGTGTGTATGTTGTTTATTGCAATGTTTATTGGGGGCAAATGTCCCCAATAAACATGCTATTCTGCCTTAACCCCTTCATTGCCTTAGCGGCTATCCGCTATGGTAATGAAGCAGCATTTATGTATTTTTAATAATATTGTGCGGTAGCAGGGGGTCCCCTGAGCTGAACTGCATTAATTTGTGGCTCAGTGACCCCCTGCTTCCCGAGTTACAGGCCCCAGTTTGGGGCACCGGTGCCAGTGTCGCCTCCATATTTATAGCGGGCACGTCGTCGTATGGGATGCTATAAAGATGGCGGCGACACTGCCACCCGATGACACATACCGGGGCCTGTAACTCGGGAAGCAGGGGGTCCCTGGTCCACAAAGCAACGCGATTCAGCTCAGGGGACCTCCTGCTCACAGTACACTATTATTAAAAATACATTCATGCTGCTTCGCTACCATAGCACATAGCCGCAAAGGTAAGGAACGAGTATTTATTGATATGTGTGTTTTACTGATAGTGTAGATGTGCAGAGGGTCTCCGGAGCTGAACCGCTTTGGTTTTAGGTCTGGGGACCACCTGCTCTCGAGATACAGGCCCCTTTATGAGGTGCCGGTATCCCTCTGCTTTGTTTACATGCCGCAGTCACGTGATCGGGACCTTTAAATGCAGAGGGATACCGGTACCTCATAAAGGGGTCTGTATCTCGGGACGCAGGGGGTCCCCGGACCTGAAACCAATGCGGTTCAGCTCCAGAGACCCCCTGCACATGTACACTATCAGTAAAAGTTGTTTATAAATACTTTATTTTTTGCCGATGTTTGCGCTGAGAGAGCGGCTTGTCTCTCTCTGCTGCAAACATGTATCGGCACAAAAGGCCTATTGGAAGGCTTATCGGGAGCCAGGCTGTATCGGCACAGGCTCATCGGCAGTTTTGCTTTCGCAGTGATTCGGCAGGGATCGGAAGGATTCGGCCTTTACTGAATACTGCGAGGGCAAATCGCCAAAAAAAGGCCTATCGGCAACCCTTGCCGAAGAGATTTTATCGGGGCTTACTGCATGAGGCCCATAGTCCTAATGTTAAATCATTTAAATCTTCTGTAACCTCTAGGGTATATCCCATCAATTCGTTCATTAATTGTCAATCCGTGTTCGTAATATACTTACTGCAATGACCTTGTGGCTTGCAGTATGTAGGCAGAACAGGGAGAACCTTTCAGAGGAGAGTTTACGAGCACATCTATAACATTAAGAAGGGACTGGTCACCCAAAGTGTTTCACATCATTTTCTCATGTCATGATAAAAACCCCAGAGGATTGCTATGTTGTGCTATTGAGGTAGTTCAGGCCAACTGGAGAGGTGGTAATAGACTGAAACAAGCCAGTATGCGTGACGCATACTGGATCTATGAACTCAAAACACTTTGTCCAGGTGGCCTGAACATAGACTTTGAACTGAAGGCATTTTTATAAATAAGCATTTTTTCACATGGGTTTTATCTAAATCCAATGTTTTATTTTATTATTTATTGTTTCATGTTTTATGTATTGTGTCATGTTTTAAATGTTAGCAAGGCTATTTGTGGTGGTAGTACAACTACCTGTATGTCAATTATGGTGGCAATCAGCATTAGGTATGACAAGCCAATCAATTTCCAGGCTTGTGTATTTATACAATGACTTTAGTTGCACCACCACAACCCCTGAGGAAGTGCGCATGCGCACGAAACGCGTTGGGAAGTTTCATTTTAAAGCTGTAGTTGTTGAGGAGAGACTTGAGTGACGTGGCCGGACTACAACTGCGAACGGAGGATACTGTTAGAGCACGCATCCACAGGACCCGCCCCCAAGTGATGGAGAATTCATCCGGAACAAGCAGGGAGTTGTAGGAGGTCGCTCAAGTGGCGTGGTGCAGAGGAATAGCAGGAGTTATCGTGCTGTTTCCAAACAATCAATTCTGACTTGCAATTTGAGTTTTGTAAGTAGGGCTTCGATTTTACGCCTTCCGGACCTGGTTCACTCACAGTCCCCTTGTACTCTCTAATTTTGTTGTGTCATATTTTATTAAATTAGCTTTTACTCAATTTTTTAGCCTTGCCATTGTTTCTCTAGTTGGTCTTGTGCGTCAGTACTGTTATGTCTTGTTATGTTCATGTGTGTGTGTAATTTACTGACATACCGCACTATAATTCTCGTTGTGTTTATTTCCATATGTTCACCTGTCCACGGAGGATAATCACCAGTTGATATCATTTGAATCATTATTGGACATCACTCCTCATCTCTTGGACTCTGATAGTCATCTCATTGGACTTGTAAGGCGCCGGTTTATCTTTTTTCCTTTACTGGATGGGAAGGTTACAATCTCTATGATAAAGAAGGGGTTTACTCCTCCTGTAACCTTCCTGGTAGGCTTATCCACCCACCCTGGTCCAAATACCCCCTTCACTCACCCCCTCTGCCCTCAATAAACTAACTACTGTGCCTTAACCCTTCATTGCGTTAAAAAAATAACTGCTTTAATCCCCTGGTCACATGACGCGGAGGATTTAAATAGGCGGGGATACCGGCACACCATACCGGGCCAGTTTCTCGGGAAGCAGGGGTCCCCAAGGCTGAAATCAATGTGTTTCAGCTCAGGAGACCCCCTGCTCCCACACACTTGTATTACAATTAATATTTAAACTGCACGATCGCCTTTAAAAGCCATGCATGGAGACGCAGCCTCTCCGTGCAGCTCTTCCAGGCTGCAGTTTAAACTAACACTTATAGCGTGATAAAACTTAGAAAAATATAAAAACCAAGTCTTTCGATCTTGCATTTTTTTACCGAACTGTAAAAAAATGCTGTTTTTTCTTAGTGAGTACCATTTTGACCCACGTTTTTATAGTGCGATAAAACAATACAAAGTCGATCGGCAATGCACTGATTTTATTGAGGTTTAGTAAATTCCCTCCCACAGAGTGTGTGTATTATATGTATGTGTGTGTAAACTTTTTTCTTTCCAGCTACCACTGAAATTAGGGGTCACTTTATATTCAGGGTCACCCTATAAATCGAGCAAATATGGTAATTTAAATGTAAAAATATGTTCAACCCATGTCCAATACATGTCTATCATATTTTGATTTACTAAGAATATGTCCCACCGTACTGCATAATACCCCATGGGTCTATCCTACTGTGCTCGATTGTACACACGAGAAGATACCTGTGAAGTTTAAAAAAAAAATCTGGACACTATAATTCTACCTACTGTATGATGATGAACTCTCATGTTGGTCCCATGAAAGGCATCACAACACATTTCAAGGAAAAATACAGCTACAGTCCTACAAATTAGGTCCACAGAATGTAGCTTAAACATTATTGTCTGGGGTTTTTATTCATCAGTACAGCTCAACCCCGTTATAATGTGATCCGTTACAACGCGAAACCGCATATAACGCGATGCAAGTGTGGCTCCCAATTTTCGTATCTATGAATACTTTACAACACGATTATTGGTATCTTAAATACTTTATTGTACAATGCATACAATTGTACATTATTTCTAACGCAATCCGCTTACAACGCGATGTGATTCTTTGGTCCACATGCCCAGCATTATAAGGGGTTGAGCTGTACCATTTGCTTATTGCTCTGGCACATCTTTATTTCTGCCTGCGATAACCAGGATGATTTTTCCCAGAAGCTCAATAAAATAGACTAAATTGCACTTATTGATCATGTCACAAAATGTTTTCTTTCCCATTGCATGAAACAAACAAATAAAACTCAGTTCAATAAATACCTGTTTTTTTAACAAGTCAATTAAACAGTGCTTAAAACAGTACTACTTAGAAAACATATTGAATATTGTTGTATAGTCTTCAAAAATTATTCACAACTCATATTTGAGCTGCTTTCTAGAGCTTTAACACCACGCAGGGATATAGGAGTTGATGAAATATTACTCCAGCTGTCATGGAACAATATTTCGTATTTATCTGTCTCCCTTTGCAGCTTATGGGATTCATATCTCCCTAGTTTAGCTGCCTGTCATTTGCCCTGTCCCAGCAGCTTGCTGCATGTGAAAAGGCAACATTTTTGATACACATGGTGTTTACACAGTCATAGTCAGTGAGTTGCTATAGCAACCTCAGCCTTTCTCTCAGAATGGGCTAGTCTTCCCTCCCCTCTGCCTTACTGACAGATAGTCTCCCTGAATGCCGCCCTCTTTATTGGACTAGACTCAAAAACTAGCCTTCCAGGAGTGTTAATCCCCTTCCGCAAGGAGCCAAAAGCCATCTCCTTCTGCCAAATGCCAGTTGTTATAGTGACAGGCTACACGACTGGCATACCTACAAGGGGATGCACTCTGTAGGTAAAACTACAGAGACAAAAGGACTGTTTTTCTATGTTTAAAAAAGAAACAGTGTCAGAGACTTTCAGTCACCAAGAGAGACATTGTGGTGCACCCAGCTAACCTGGAGCGGTGCGTCTACCTTTTCATCCTTTGCCAAAGAACCTTGGCCAAGGGACTTTGAAGCCAGTGATGCCAGCCGGTATCACATCGCTATGTGGACATGGACCTTTGCATTGTTATATTATATTTGTTTGCATTGTACATATGTTCCACATATTTTTCTATATAGTGGTATCTCCAGATACCATACGGGGAGTGTCATGGAACAAGATTTCGCATTTCTCTGTCTCCCTTTGCAGCTTATGGGATTCATATCTCCCTAGTTTAGCTGCCTGTCATTTGCCCTGTCCCAGCAGCTTGCTGCATATGAAAAGGCAACATTTTTGATACACATGTTGTTTACACAGTCATAGTCAGTGAGTTGCTATAGCAACCTCAGCCTTTCTCTCAGAATGGGCTAGTCTGTCCTCCCCTCTGCCTTGCTGACAGATAGTCTGTCCCCAGATTATTCCTGCTACCCAGATTCCCTCACACTTCCTTTTACTTCCTACATTGGCTGAATGAGTACGTCTTCTGTTACCCCTCTACTGGAAAGGCCTCATCCTTTTCACCTTTCCCTACTATCAAGCACATTCACTATAGAGGCATTCTCTCACAACACCATCATCCACAAGTGCCTTTGTGTATTTATGCTTTCCCCAATAAAGTGAAGAAAAGACAAAGAACTTGTTGTGCTTGTAACAGGTGTAGCCCTGTTTCCTATTGAACACAGTACGCTACCAATGCTGTGTAACCTGTTGGCTCGCAGGGATTGAGCCTCTGCCACGGAGAGCCTGGGGCAGTTTGTATGAATACTGATACCTCTTACTTGGTGCAGCGCCTCCACCTGCGATGGCTCCCAACAGAGTGGATGTTGTTCCTCGCAGGACAATAATGTATTACACACACACACAGCATATAAAAGTAACTGATGGCTTTACTAACACAACCATAACCTTTGCATATAATCAACAGGTGTCCCTCCCGAGAGGAGACACTATACAACTGCGTCTCGCAGGACGCGACCCCCCTTCTGCAACAGTCTCTGAAAGTCTCACTCTTCTGCTGGCTAAGGGGGATGTGCCCTATCTGATGGCCAGTCCCTACTTCCGCTCCACTCTACAGGGACTCAGGAACTAACTGGGCAGGGGTATAAGGCCTAGTGTAGGGGGCTACCGGCCTCCCCACACACAGAGGTCCTTCTCCTTCCGCCTCCTACTCGGTACTAACCAGCGTGCTCCCTTGCGCAACCTCCTCACTCTTCCTCCCGATTTTCCGCCCGCCCTATAGGCTACCTGGCGTCACCTGGTCATGCTCTGACTGCTGGGACTCGTAGTCCCGTACGCTCCACCCTATAGGAGCAGCTCCCATTTTGCGGGCTTTCGCAACCTCCTTCTGCGCATGCGCAACCTCTGTTCCCTCAACACCTCCATGGGCTTCACGCGCATGCACGAACACCAATATGGCGGCGCCCTACTGATCGGGTTACTGTGGAGCCTCCGATGTACCAAAGCACTCCCTGCACACTGCAACCTTCCCTATTCTCCCAGCATGCGGAGGTAAGGGTAAGACCTGGGGGACCTGGCTACACAGGAATGAGTTGAAGCTATCTGGATCCATTCATACCCTAGACATGACCCTGGGTCCAGAAAAGTGAAAAGAAGGACCGTGTGCCTTAAAGACACATACAGGAGCTGCTACTCAAAGACTTTATGCTAACACAGAGCAGTCTCTGCAGACTGACAAGCAGCAGCCTTACAAACAAGCACAGCACAAGCTTATGCCCCACACTGCTGTTCAGAGCAGCCTCTACAGCAGAAACAAGTGACAGCTTCATGCTAAGGAAAGTGTTACATTGCACAGCTTTACAAAGCAGCAGCTTTTTGGAAAACAAGCAGCAGTTTTAAACAGCAAACCCAGAAAAGCAAAACAACTTTGCACACAAGGCAGCAGCATTGCAGACAGACAGTTCATAGCACACAGAACTTTGATTGCCTTCTCTGTTTTTGAGTCCACCCTCTGCACAGTTTCTCAGTGAGGAGCTACCATCTCACCTAACCCTGCGCACGTTCCACGGCTAGCGCCACCAAGGGCCATGCCACCGGACATCGCCAGGACACGGGTCACAGCCACAGGACACCTGTAAGTACAGCTACCCCTACGCTTACTGCTGCAAGACACCTAAAGCCACTATCTGAGACAGTCATCCATCGCTGATGCAGGTAACAGACCACACGCACTGGCTAAAGGCCTTCACACACCTGTAGCATGGCAGAACTCAGACCCTCACCAAACACAACGCAGGAAAGTGACCACTCAAACACAGAGACCACTGCACAACTGCAAACGGCGCAGGAAGGTGCAAGGCCTAAAAGTATAGTCACACTGACACAAAAAGTGCGCGACAAGTATGAAACTGACGTTGAAGCGCACCATGCTAAATTAGAGAAGGCCTGGGAAACAACCACACTGGGAAAACACAATGTTACTAGCGTTGGCAACTATGCGCAAAAGCTCGAGCAGGCAATAACGCAAATAAGGACTGATCACTTGTGTTATCAAGAACTGTCAGAGGCATACATCACTTACCTGACGAGGGCCAATACCAGCAAAAGCCTGCAAGAAAGAGACTTACAGAGTAACATTGACCTGACACGAGACAGCCGCGTGCGAACCACTATCACGGAGGCTGAGAGTAGGAGAAAAGACCTTTTACTGGAAACCGCATCACAGCGCTCAAGCACATCCAGGCATTCATCAAGGTCATCAAGATCAGCGCAATATAACGTGTCCAGCGCAAGCGCCAGCGCTACCAAGGTGCGAGCCACTTCAGAGGCCGCACGTGCCAGGGCCGAATATGGTCGGAGAGAGGCAGCCGTAAGGACAGAAAGAGCGCGCATAGAAGAGGTGGAGCAGAACGCCGCCGCCAATGCCGCCACCGCCAATGCCGCTGCGCGGAGGAAAGCCGAATTTGATGCGGAACTAGAGGCCCTAAATCAAGAGAAGGAAGCCGCCGCCGCCATATCCCAAGCTGAAGTCCTAGAAGCAGCTGCGCAACAGGACGGCGGGGAGCAACCAAATAGATGAATAGCTTCAGGGGATCCAGTACAACGCACCCAAGACTACGTAAGGAGCCTCTTCAGTGTAAACGCCAGCGCACCATCTCAACACGGCGGGAGTGATGCCACAGACACCGAGGACTTGCTGGGTCCACGTGGAGAAGACGCTGTTCCTTTAAGGGTACACACTTCCTGGGACAGCCATAGCCGCAACAGTGATCCACACACCAGCGCACACACGGATGCACTGCAACAGGCTCGCAATCCAGGTACACCCACGCGGGAAAACACAGCCCCTCACATGGACCAGCAGTCATCACGCATCCACGCCAAGGAAGAGGCGACTGCATGGACCCTCCCAGCAACTACCTCTGAACGTGACCAACACGCCGATGCCTCAGGCCTGACAGACATGGCCAAGTACATGATCTGGCGTGACCTGGTGCAAATAGGACTTACCAACTTTGACGACCGTCCTGAGAACTACCGAATGTGGAAGTTCACGTTCAAGGACGCAATCAAGAGACTGGGCGTCTCAGCTAGGGAAGAACTCAGACTGCTAGCCAAATGGCTGGGAAAAGAATCCATGGAACACGCGAAGAGACTCGGGGCAGCAAATGCGAACCACCCCCAAGTAGGTCTTGACCTAGTATGGGAAAGGCTAGAAGAGTGTTACGGAGTCCCGAAGCAGTCGAAGATGCGCTCTTCAAAAGAGTCGACAGCTTTCCCAAGATCACAGCTAAAGACTACTCGAAGTTACGAGAACTCGGGGACCTGCTACAGGAGCTCCAGTCTGCGAGAACAAACCATTCCTTAACAGGTCTCAACGTCCTAGACTCGGCTCGCGGAGTGAGACCCATTTTGGAGAAAGTACCTTACAACCTCCAAGAAAGATGGATTTCACAAGGCTCCAAATACATAGGGAGAAGCAAGTCGCCTTCCCCCCATTCTCATTTTTCTTGAGCTTCATCCGCGAAGTGGCAAGGACAAGGAATGATCCCAGTTTCATCTTGGGTGCGCAAACCACACACAGTGCAAGCAGCCTGAGGAATGAGAGACCAGTGGCGAGAAACGGTAACACTCGAACACCCATCTCGGTCCACAGGACGGACGTGTCTCCCACGACCTAAACTACTCCCGATCGGTCGGTCGCCGGAGACAAGAAACCAAGGGACCCAAACAGGGAATGTCCCATACACAAGAAGCCACACCCACTTAACAGGTGCTTTGTGTTCAGGATGAAGTCGCTAGCGGAACGTAAGAAGTTACTCGGAGAATTCGGAGTCTGCTTCAGGTGCTGCAATTCAACGACTCACCTAGCCAGAGACTGTAAAGAAGACATCAAATGTGTAGTGTGCAAAGGTGACAAGCACGTAACATCGCTACATCCAGAGGCGCTGACACTCCACCAACTCAACAACCCATCCTCCATTGCATGAGCATGGCGGGGAGGAAGGAGAAGGAGAGCCAACATCTGTCACGTCTCAGTGCACCGAGGTTTGCGGAAAAGGAAGTGACAAAATATCCTGCTCCAAAATATGCCTTGTCGCAGTGCACCCCTAGGGACAACCTGAGAAGGCTATCCGGATGTAAGCAATCCTCGACGATCAAAGTAACAGATCATTGCGAAGACGGAATTCTTCAACTTATTCAACGCACAAAACAATGCCTCACCCTACACCCTCAGAACCTGTGCAGGGTCAACTGAGACAACAGGGAGAAGAGCAAGCGGCTACGTTATACGTCCAGTGGACAACAGAGTGAAGATAGCTCTCCCCACACTCATCGAGTGCAACTACATGGCTGCAAACAGGGATGAGATTCCTACACCAGACGTGGCACGCCATCACCCACACCTCAAAGGAATAGCCAACTACATCCCGCCGGTAGAACAAGATGCCAAGATCTTGCTGTTGCTCGGTAGGGACATCTTGAGGGTGCACAAAGTCCGTAAACAGTGCAACGGACCCCACAACGCACCATACGCCCAAAGACTTGACCTAGGATGGGTGATAGTGGGCAATGTGTGCACTGACAAAGGGCACGGACCAGACTATGTTGACGCCCGCAGAACGGTGATAACAGAATGTGGACACACATCCCTCTCTGAACCATGTCTTGCCATCTCCAAGTGACAGGAGGGCCAAGTGAAGAGAAGAGACAAGGTCATACCCCTGAGATCAACAAAAACATCCTCACATCAGTGGGATGTGACAATGGCCTAGGATGCTTAGTGGTTCAGACAACCAAGGATGACGAGTCGACTCTACCGAAGGAAGAAAGTAACCTCCTGAAGGTGACCGACAAAAGGATCTCCCAAAAGAAAAGAAACAATCAGACAGTCCTCCTGAGAGCAATGACACAGCAGAGACGTACAGCCATTCCTCTCCACAGAATATCAAGTTACAAAGCAGCCAGCTGCCATGGCTGGAATAGCTGCAAAGGATTGCACCCTGCAGGTGAAACTACAAGGATAAAAGAGACTGTTCTTCGTCATGTCCAGGGAGAAAACAACCTCCTGAGGGCAGTCAACAAGGAGACACAAAGGCGTATCACCAAAATATGTGGAGACGTTCTCGCGCAAGAGGAATGCACTGATGACTTAGGGTGCACAGCGTTCCAGACCACAAGGGACGATGAGAAGCAAACACCATCAATGGAAGATAGAGGATTCCTGAGGTTAACGGTCAAGGAGCTCTTCAAAAACGGACCAGGCAGTTGGGTGAACCCGCCACCATTCCGTTCACCAAAAAGGCGCCTCCCAAACAATGGAGAACATGCCATATCTAGGTTCACTTCGCACCGCTGTGACCTACAAAGGAAACTGGAGACCAAAAACAACTTTGTGGCCTTCATCCAGGAATATATTCCTTACCGGCCACGCAAAGCCAGTACCTCTAATGAAGAAAGGTGAAGAATGCTGGTACCTCCAATCATCTGGCGTCTACCACCCTCAGGAACCCGATCAAATCCGGGTAGTGTTCAGCCCCAGCACTCAGCTCCAGGGAGTCTCCCTGAATGCCGCCCTCTTTATTGGACTAGACTCAAAAACTAGCCTTCCAGGAGTGTTAATCCCCTTCCGCAAGGAGCCAAAAGCCATCTCCTTCTGCCAAATGCCAGTTGTTATAGTGACAGGCTACACGACTGGCATACCTACAAGGGGATGCACTCTGTAGGTAAAACTACAGAGACAAAAGGACTGTTCTTCTATGTTTAAAAAAGAAACAGTGTCAGAGACTTTCAGTCACCAAGAGAGACATTGTGGTGCACCCAGCTAACCTGGAGCGGTGCGTCTACCTTTTCATCCTTTGCCAAAGAACCTTGGCCAAGGGACTTTGAAGCCAGTGATGCCAGCCGGTATCACATCGCTATGTGGACATGGACCTTTGCATTGTTATATTATATTTGTTTGCATTGTACATATGTTCCACATATTTTTTTATATAGTGGTATCTCCAGATACCATACGGGGAGTGTCATGGAACAAGATTTCGTATTTCTCTGTCTCCCTTTGCAGCTTATGGGATTCATATCTCCCTAGTTTAGCTGCCTGTCATTTGCCCTGTCCCAGCAGCTTGCTGCATATGAAAAGGCAACATTTTTGATACACATGTTGTTTACACAGTCATAGTCAGTGAGTTGCTATAGCAACCTCAGCCTTTCTCTCAGAATGGGCTAGTCTGTCCTCCCCTCTGCCTTGCTGACAGATAGTCTGTCCCCAGATTATTCCTGCTACCCAGATTCCCTCACACTTCCTTTTACTTCCTACATTGGCTGAGTGAATACGTCTTCTGTTACCCCTCTACTGGCAAGACCTCATCCTTTTCACCTTTCCCTACTATCAAGCACATTCACTATAGAGACATTCTCTCACAACACCATCATCCACAAGTGCCTTTGTGTATCTATGCTTTCCCTAATAAAGTGAAGAAAAGACAAAGAACTTGTTGTGCTTGTAACAGGAATGAGTTGAAGCTATCTGGGTCCATTCATACCCTAGATATGACCCTGGGTCCAGAATACCAGCTCTTAAACAGTTTATTGAATTATGCAGTTTTGACCATTATTTTGCCTACCATGATATATAGATGGTTGTGTACAGTGTATGAAGATAAGCAGAGTCTAAGAGGGATTTATGGTAGTTTCTGAAATCAGGTGTCAGTAAGCTGAGAAACATAAGGAATTTTATATGTAGGGGTCCAACAGTATATGATTAGCCTGATACAACAGGGCAGACATAAATTCTGGAGTGGCATTTACCATTAGATGAATATAGGATTTGACCTTCAAATTAGCAGCATGTTGGTGAGATAGAAAAATAAAGATGTTGAAGTTTCTAAAAAGGTATAGCCTCCTCAATGGATGGTTTTTAATGCATAATTATTGGTACAGAAGACTGAACCAGTTTGCAATGCATTGCACGCCCCTCCAACATATAGGAGTTTAATGAGAAATTAGTTTGTAATCTTGGCTATATTCTCACTTTTCTATAACCCTTTAATATTTAGATGTTTTCTATTTCTTATGAACCAACTGTCTATTCATAATACAGTAGAACACTGCCTGTTGTAATTTAAGTGTGAACACTGAGCAGTGACAGGTTAATATGCAGCAGTGCTTAAATAAAGCTAGTTCTAGACATTTTCAATTGTCTGTATAGTAGGGATAATTGCATTAGTAAATATAAATAAATATAATTATATGAAAAGTCAATTCCAGAAGCTGAAGATAAGAATAAAAAGGTGGTAAGGTGGAGTACTCTATCCCAGTTCTGATAGAACCATTTTAAAGCTACTTTGCACTGGACTGCTTTTTGCAGCATATCATGTTTTTATGGTTTAGTAGCCCCCTCCAAAGCTTCTTATTTTATGTAGAAAACATGTGCTCAGTTGTCAGTTTACAGAAACAATGGTTAACCTTACTTATCTTCTTGTGCATGCCTATGTTCCCAATATAAATTGGCTCTAAATTAATTGATTTCAAAATAACGTAATTGAAATATCATTTTGGCCAACCAAAATCTCACCTATTTGACTTAGGAATTACAACTGTACTGCAAATTATTCCATCAGTGAAATAATTACAGCAACGTCTTTTTTTTTTGCATATGCATACTAATTATTCCTGTATTTTGCAGGCTTTGTTTTGAAATTAAGCTTTAATTTGTTGCTATGGTAACTCAGAGAGGATGAGACTATATATATTTCATATAAAAGAGATAAGACTCATATAAAAGAGATAAGACTCATTCGCTGATACTGTGATCATGAAAGTCAATTAAACAATTCACTAAACATGGAATGGAATATCCAATAATTGAGAATAATCAAACCACTGTGACGTATGCATGTATGTCTTTATTTATAAAGCGCCATTAATGTACATAGCGCTTCACAGTAGTAATATACTTGACAATCATATAAATAACAAATAATACAAATAACAGATCACGGGAATAAGTGCTTCAGACATAAAAGTAACATTTCGGAAGAGGGGTCCCTGTGCTCCAAAGAACTTACAATCTAATCGGTAGGTAGGAAGAACATACATAGACAGTAGGAGGGCATTCTGCTAAGTGCGTCTGCAGGGGGTCAAGCTTTATGTATCATGTGTATAGTATTAGCCACTGTGTTACTTATTTGCTTCTTTAAGCAAGTGTGTCTTAAAGGCGGATAGAGAGGGTGCTAGTCGGGTATTGAGGGGAAGGGCATTCCAGAGGTGTGGGTCAGTCAGTGAGAAAGGTTTAAGGCAGGAGAGGGCTTTAGATACAAAGGGGTAGAGAGAAGGCATCCTTGAGCAGAACGCAAGAGTCGAGATGGTGCACAGCGAGAAATTAGGGCTTAGATGTAAGGAGGGGCAGAAGAGCGTACACCTTTAAAAGTGAAGAGGTGAATTGAGTATGAGATGCGGGATTTGATAGGAAGCCTGGAGAGTGATTTCAGCAGGGGAGACGCTGAGACAGATTTAGGAAAGAGTAGAGTGATTCTGGCAGCAGTGTTTTGGATAGATTGTAAGGGAGACAGGTAAGAGCCAGGAAGGTCGGAGAGCAGGAGGTTACAGTAATCAAGATGGGAGAGAATGAGGGCCTGAGTCAGAGTTTTAGCAGTCGAGCAACAGAGGAACGGGCATATCTTTGTAATATTGCGGAGGAAAAAGCGACAGGTTTTAAATACATTTTGAATGTGAGAGAGGAGTCGAGTGTGAACCCTAGGCAGCGTGCTTGGGCTACTGGGTGAATGATAGTACTTCCAAGTCAGATGTTCATGGATGTGTATCATTAGTTCTGGTTGCTCAAAATCAGAGGAGTTCAGATGGACATCAGGATATGTGAATTAAAAAAAGGAAATATACATAATGCAACACTGACACACTAGTAGGTGATAATGCCAAACACACGATTTCTGACCGAATGGTCAGGATGTAATTAAGCAAGCGTACAGGTAAGTGATCAAAGTGATCTGCCAATGCAGATGCAATCACATGAAAAAAAGATATCAAATGTACTGTATAAAGAAAACTATAAAAACATTGATGTGATCTTGGTCGTCTGGGGGAAGAGGAATCCTACTCACAAGAAAAAGGCAAGTATGTCACAGAAGAATTCTGGACTACCGCTGAAGTCTGCATCCACCTTTGGATGGCTTAACATGTCTCTGCAACTGGGGACAGGAAGGGCATCTTTTGGCGGAGACTGCAGCTGACCAGCTGGGGCGTCCCGGGCATGCTCGTGCAGACGGGTGATCATTTCTGGTGATGGCTCTGTTAAAACCATCTCAGGAAAGCTGTATAGCAATGGTTGCAGTCACAAAGACCTCTGAGTGTGTGCATCTCCTGGTGCCTGCATCTCACCAATGCTATACAGCTTTCCTGAGAGGGTTTGAACAGGAGCCATTGCTAGAGACATGTCTACAGGAGCATGCCTGGGACTCCCCATCTGGTTAGCTGCACTCTCTGCCAAAACAAAACATAGACATGTCAAGCCATCAGTCGGTGAATCTACTGTACTGTACATTATACTGCAGACTTCAGCAGTAGTCCAGGATCCTTCTGTGACATACATGCCTGTTATATGCCTATTTCTTGTGAGTAGGATTCCAATTTTTCCCCCAGATGACAAAGATCACATCTGTTTTTTAATAAATGTGATATATTTTTTCATGTGATCGTCTGCATATACATTGGCAGATCCCATTAATTACTTACGTGTACTCTTGGGTCATATCATCCTGACCATTCGGATTAGAAATCCTGCGTTTGGCATTATTGCACTATGTATATTTCTCTTTTTTTCATTCACATATCTTGATATCCATCTGACATCATCTGATGCTGAGCAACCAGAACTAAGGATACATATCCACAGACATCTGACTCCATACTGGTTTGATTATTCTCAATTATTGAATTTTCCATTCCATGTTTAGAGAATTGTTTAATTGACTTTCACGATCACTTTAGCCCCGGATGAGTCTTATCTCCTTATAGAATGGAAAAACAGGAAAAAGCAGAGCATTGCTGAATAAGGAGCAGAAAATGTATCCAAAATGTAAAAATTATTTATTTAGCAAATCAGATGAGGTCACGGTGGAGACAAATCTATCATTTACGGAAGGACTTCATTCATTTAATTGCATTTGTAGCCCTGGATCTCGTTTACCTCCGTGGTGGATGCGGGAATGGGGGGGGGGGGGGGCGGCTGCAGAAGTGCCCAGGTGTCACCGAAGCTCAGGGGGAGTGCCATGTTATGGGCGCCGCCATGTTGGTTCCTGCGCATGCGCAGAGAGCCTGAGAGATTTCGCGCATGCGCAATGGAATGCAGTGCGCATTGCGCAGTACATAGAAGTAGTGGTGGCCATCTTAGAAGAGGCTTATCAAGGCACTACATGTCCCAGGAGCCTTAGGGACAGGGAGAAAAGAATGTGGGCAAAGTTTGCTGCAAAGGAGCATGCGCTGGGGCGGTTACTGGCAGTTAGGGTGTCTGGCAGTTGGAGCAGGGAGACAAAAGAGGAAGCTAGTGTCTGGGTGCCAGTGGCTTCCGGACTAGGACCGATATTCCCCCTGGCCCCAGATAGGCTCCTTGCCCTTCTAAGTTTGTGGCTCCTCTAGGGAAGGCCCCAGATAGGGACGCTTCCCTCAGTATTAGATAGGGAGTATTACTGCGCTGGTGAAAGGAGCTGTGCGGTGTCCGCAGCCTGCAGTTTGGAATAAGACCAACGGTACATCAATAGACTATTACAGGGACACACTCCAGCTGGAGCCCCCTCAGAGGTGGACCGGATGCATTTGGAGCTTCGGCTTCGTGGCGACCTTCGTCGTGGGATCAGACGGGTCTCTTGTGGCATTTTGTGGTACCTGAGTTCTGGAGTGCCCAAGTAGGTAAAGTGCACCAACGGTCCACAGGGGTAGCTCTACTCCCTACACTTGGGTGGGACTGACTTTCATTTGGGGAAGGACACCAGGGATATTGGTGCCAAGCACCCTATGTACTTTGAGGGACACTCATCATGTGTTGTGTTATTGTATGGTGATATATATGTATATATGTGTATATATATATATATATATATATATGTATATATATATATATATATATATATATATATATATATATATATATATATATATATATTTGCATGGTACCGTTATATTATTTATAGGTCAGTAAATACGTTATTATATACTGTCTGTGTGTGTTTACTGACTATGGGTTCCTGGGAGTCCTAGCACATTAGGATCTCTCTCAGGTTGAGGCGATGTGTATCCATGAACATGATCACCCCAGGCTCCCTGAGGTGGAGGATCAGGCCTTCTGTACGCCACTCAGGTAACAGCAGCACAGGTAGTTTCCCTAGACATGGGGAAAGGGGGCTACATTTGGAGGCACTGCTGAGATTTAGACCTGGGGTGCCCAATCTAACGTTAAAAGCAGTCAGATCAAATTAGGGAACGTCCCTACCGTCCCGCCAGAGCGTCCACGAGTGTGCCCTACGGCACCGCACATCTCCCCACCACGTGGTCGCTATTATCAAGTTTCAGTATCCCTGCCCTTGCCTGACCTACGTGACACACTGAGGCAGATACCGGGGTTCACTAAAGCCTGCATTGTAGATGCAAAATGGGATAAAGATATCCAGTGGAGTATACCCCTGGTCGACTGTGATATCCCAGTGAACAATGCCCCCACTTTCTACAGCTCCCCAAAGCCCCACCGGGTGGGAGTCCACTTATATACCCAAACTTTGTGCCAGAACAGAGGCCCCTAGTGCCACCCCAAGCGTGTAGGAGGGTCAGGCACGTAAGTCTGTCTTTCTCCCAGGGAGCCCTAGTCGGAGCAAAGCTAGCAGTAGAGGGTCCGGACGGAGCCACCGCAGTACCCGCAGTTCGGAGGGAGCCCAGATACTTGAGGGATTTTGGTGCCAAGTACCCTTTGTACTTTGAGGGACACTCATCCTGCGTTGTGTTATTGTATGGAGTGATTCAGTGCAACAAATGTGACCAAGGTTGCAACAATGGGGAAACCAGCCAAAAACTACAAGGAAGAATGAATATGCACAGACACTCTACACTCCAACACAAAGAAGGAAGATACTGCTCACCTGTGGGACATCACTTCTCACAACCAGATCATTCCATAAATGATTTAAAAATCAAAATCTTCAATGGAATGTTTAAAAGCATCCAAGAACGGAAAACATTTGAACTCAGAATGATAAGACTTTTTGACACCAAAACCAAAGGACTTAATGGGTTTTCTCACACCCTATCAAAATTGTTTGTAATTATCCTGCTTGCCTCAATTCTTATCCACACTTTCTCTCCCCCCCCAGCATCCCTTCCCCACCTTTCTTTGACACTGTCCCCTGGCTTCAAACACTTAACACCCTACCTTATCTACAGTAAATATCGTTGTTTTTTTTTTTTCTTCTTTTTTTCCTCTCTCTACACTGTTTTAGCCATGGAATCCTTTGTATATCAGTAGTGCTCGACCTGAAGAGGAGAGGATAACTCTCGAAAGCTTGTCCTATGACATAAATTATTAGTCCAATAAAAAAGGTATGACCTAATACTGAAGAACTCATTTATTCTGCACTATCACAACTGGACTAATACGGCTATTTTCTGCTTTATATATATATATATATATATATATATATATATATATATATATATATATATATATATATATATATATATATATATATAATTATTAAGGTTATGGTGGGTAAAAAAAGTGACAAAAACCCTCTACAGTAAAGCATAAAGCAACTGTAAATAGCACTGTATGTTCATTTGCATGTCTTAGACAGGTCTGCAACCCTGTCTTTCCCCATTATCGCCCAGCATACAGCGCTTCCACTGCAGCAAGGGATTCTGGGAAATGACATGCAAATGAGCACTCAGTGCCACCTTTTCTTGTGTAATACGAGCTTGAGACAAAAGGTGGCACTGAGTGCTCATTTGCATGTCATTTCCCAGAATCCCTTGCTGCAGTGGAAGCGCTGTATGCTGGGCGATAATGGGGAAAGACAGGGTTGCAGACCTGTCTAAGACAGGCAAATGAACATACTGTAATATTTACAGTTGCTATATATATATATATATATATATATATATATATATATATATATATATATAATGGGAGTATGACATTATTACAATGCCTCCCCCTTTGTCCGCAGGCTTGATGATAATTTCCCTTCTGTTGTTAAGGGATCTTAATTCCAGATGCTCACTCGTGGTTTAGTATTTGATTCAACCAGTCATATGACTGGGCAAGACATCGCGTATGCTTAAGGAACGAATAGCAATGCATCGTTCCACAATACACAAGGCCCTTGCTGACCCCACCAATTCTGATGATCTTAAATTGTTACCAGTGGCAAGGCACTTTAAGCTTAAACAGCACAGCTTGGCCACCTTTCGATGTATGCCCATTGTACAAGCCCATACTCCAGCCAGGGGAGGAAATAGACACAGGCTTTTGCTCCAGCTTGAGGCGAGGATGATTCACAGACTGGATTCTATGGCCCCCAAAGGCCTGAATGAGGACATGAACTTGGGTTTTTTTTGTAATTTTTTGTAATTATTACTGTTCAACATCAACTGTACAGTATGTATACATGGATCAGCATAGTACAAAATGATTAGTTTAAAATGCATTTATTATACAGTATAATTTATTACAGCTTGCATATTCTTGTCGTTCATCTTCTTCCATTGATTTTATTTTCCCCTCCCGGTTCTCTTCACTTTACCATCACTGTGTATTGGGTATTCTTTATTCCACATTTTTGCAGGTCCGTATATTGTATATTTATATAGTCCTACAGACAGCATGTTTCTTTATTGACCGCACTTTGTGCCTTCAGCAGTACGGGTACATTAGGGGTTAACTAGCAACCTATGTATATCCATGCTGCATGTGACGCCGACAGGTGTATTATGGGTTACCCGACTGGAATTACAGCGGGTTCCATCTGCCATAGGATTCTACAGATATACGCATGCCATTATCTGTTATTCTAGGACCAAATTCATCACTGCTACAGTACATACACATTTGCAGTGGTGTATCTGTACACGTGCAGTACACATGACAACCACTGGTGCCTGCTGCCTTTAAAGAGTTGAGCACACATGTTGTTGCCTTGACAACCGGGCCTGCTGTTGCAGCATCAGTTTGTTTACATGCAATCACACTGACAGTTTGGGTTTGATCATGTGACTTGGATTCCCCAATAGGAGTACAGGCATGGAGTTGGAGCATGATCTAATTAGATTGTATTATGCACAGCTGTTTTGTCGCCCGATGATGATGCCTTTTGATGATGTGGAGATGTTTATGTCACTTGGGTGTTGGGGTATATAAGTCACTCACTGTCCTGTGTCTGTTGCACCACCCTGAGGAAGATCCCCCTGTGGGATCGAAACGTTGGAGTTATGTGCTGTATTTAATACATTCATTTTCATTCACCTGAGTGCTGTCTCCTTTTTGCTGCTATGCGGTATTGTATATATACAGTAGAGGCAACTCTTATTCTAACAAAAACCAGTGGCAATTCCCCAAAAGACCCAGGTACACCCAGGTACATTCTGAATACATGCCTTAAACTTTCCTTAAACTAGCCCAAGCATTTCTGCATTGATTAATGGCCTATCAGATTAACAGCGGGGGTACCTGGCAGTCCCATTTAAACTGAATTGGACTGCCAGGGATCCCTGCTGTGTTAATCCTATGGGTCGTTAGTCAATGCAGAAATGCCTTAAACGGGCCTCAAACTAGCCCAGAACATACCCAGCACATACCCAGAATGTAACCCGGCTAGTTTACAGCAAATGTTAGAATAAACGTTGCCTCTACTATATATATATATATATATATATATATATATATATATATATATATATATATATATATATATATATATATATATATATATATATATATATTATAGCATGGTACCGTTATATTGTTTATATGTCAGTAAATGCGTTATTATATACTGTGTATTTATTGAATATGGGTTCCTGGGAGGAGTAATCCTACTTGATTAGGATCTCAGGTGGAGGCGCTGTGTATCCACGAACATGATCACCCCAGGCTCTCTGTGATGGAGGATCAGGCCTTCTGTAAGCCACTCAGGTATAGGCAGCACAGGTAGTTTCCCTAGACATGGAGGAAAGGGAGCTACACATTATTATATGGATTTTTTTTCAACATTAGTTTTTCAAGTTGTCTCATTAACCATGGACTTTTTGGAGCACTGACTTTTTGGGATTCAAATCTATTTTTTCTTTATCTCATAGTACTTTTACTGATTTTTTTAAAGATCAATCAGAGGACTATATCAAGCAACCACTTTCCCACGTATTTGTTACGTAATTTTGGTCACAACGTTAGTTTTAGCTCTTTATTATTTTACTATAGTGGTCTCACTATACAGTACACACAGTTGCAGATTACAGCTTTACACCTTTTTCTTGCCTATAAATCTTTCATACTGAAGTGATTTCTTTATTGCAATGTGTCACTACAATTGAAATAGAGCAAGCATTCTTTCTAATTTTTTGTATTGTTTGTTTAAAGGAACAGATACAAACCAGCGCCCATATAGAAAATGTCCAATAAGTCCCAAATAGAGTGCAAAAAATTGGGGATTCCAGATGGTCCAATCAAGGAAAGATCTCCAGTCAGGGGGTCCGTGGCATATGGACAAAGACAAAAAAGAAAATCATAGTGTTACTTGTATCAGTTAAAAACAAACAAACAACAGAGAACAAACCACAAAAAACATAACACTTAACACTAAATCCTGCTGGGTAGATCCAATACGCTGCACACAGCCAGCTATCTCCAAGGCGCCGTGACCTTTGAGGTCCTGCTGTAAGTAGGGTTTTGGGTTTTAACCCCGTGATGACCAGCTGCAACAGGCTCCTTTGTTTTAATAAATAGTTATTTATTTTCAGCTTTAGTGTTAAGTGTTATGTTTTTTGTGGTTTGTATCTGTTCCTTGTTGTAATTCTGGTGTTGTTCTACCAGTGTTTTCTGGCTGTCCTGCTATTATTATTATTTTATTTTATTATTTTATTCCATGTTATATCCCCATTTCCAAGGGATTGTAGCGCCTAAAAGCACCTTCCTTTTGTGTTTCTTTTATTGTTTGTTTAAAGCCACAACCACTACAAATAGGAAACATAGGATGTGTGCCCAACTAACATTACTGCAAATTGGCAATTACCCCTTCTATCCTCCTCTGTGGAGAAATATTAAGTAAAAAGCATGCTCACATTCCTCTCATTTTTTAAGGGATCGGGGGACACGCGCCTATCAGCAGGTCCCCGTCACCCAGGCTCCCAGTGCGGCCGCTCGTCCCAGACCCCCTCCCCGTCGACTCCTTACCTCCTCCGGTCAGACGCCATGCCGCTCCTCCGCGGCGCATGCCGCATCTTCCCGCACGCGGCCGGGGCGCGCGCACGGGATCCTTACAGGGCGCGTGCGCACCCGATCCTCTTTGACGTCCTCCCGCAACCCTGGCTCCGCCTCCCATCAGCTACAGGCTGTCTCCACCACTCACCTGGATGACTCCCACTCTGAGCTCCTGAACGTATCCCTAGGCTCGCTCAGACAGGCCTCCGCTCCACCTCTTGCTCTCATTGGTCCTCCTGCATATATAACCCCAGTCTGCCCTCTCCTTCCTCGCTCTGCATAGTACTTCTGTGGCTTCAGTTGTTCGGTCGTCTATGCCTGGCTCTCTTCTGTATTACAGCTCTAGTTCCTGTCCCTGCCCCCGTTGGATACCCTTGGATTTGATCTTGGCTCTCGTTGACTTCGTGTACCTCGCTACTCCCTGGACTCGGGTTTGGACCTTACTACGCTGCTTTCTCCTGCCCCTGACCTACGGCTCTCGGATCTCTACCCTCGGACTTCTGGCACCCCAGACACAGCAAGTATCAAGTTAACCCTTTCTCACCAGGCCCGGCAACGCATCATACCACACTCCGGGCACGCCCTCACTGCTGTTGGTGCGTGTTATACCCTTACCCACCTCAGTATTGGGGACTGGCCAGGTCTGCGGGTATTCAGGTGTTACATTATGCAGAGCCCAACAAATGCAGACCCCCCTGAGGTGGGCCAAGGTGTATCTATGGGTCACTGGCAATTTTTAAGCGATCAAGTCACGGCCGTGGCAGAGCAGCTTTCTAACCTCTCCCTGCGGGACTCACCAGCTGCACCGTACCTCCTGCCCCAGTATCTATGGGCCTCTCTGAGCCACGTATTCCACCTCCCAACCGGTATGCCGGAGACCCCCTTACTTGCCGGGGATTCTTGAACCAATGTGATGTCCAGTTTGAGATGTCCCCATCTCGGTTTCCCACAGATCGCTCAAAGGTGGCCTATGTCTACGCCCTGCTGACGGGCGACGCTCTAATTTGGGCTTCACCCCTCTGGGAGCACAGAGCTGAGATAACACAAGACTACCCCAGATTTCAGCGAGAGTTCCAGCAGGTCTTTGACACGCCAGCGCGTAGGGAACCTGCCGCTTCTTCCTTGTTTCATCTCAACCAGGGTCGCAGGTCGGCTGCAAGATATGCGGTGGAGTTCCGCACCATAGCTGCGGAGACTCGGTGGAATGATGAAGCCCTTTCCGCAGCATATTGGCAGGGATTGTCCTAATCCCTCAAGGATGACCTGGCAGCTCACGCTCATCCCTCATCTCTAGAGGACCTTATTGCCTTCAGCATCCGGATGGACCAGCGCATTCAAGAGAGACGCCAGGAGCGCCAGCATCCCCGCTTTATGCTTCCCTCGTCGGCTTCTCCTAGGTCTCCTCCCTTGGCTCTTCCTGCATTGGACGTTCCTGAACCGATGCAGATCGGTAGCCAGCAGCTCCGGACCGCTGAGAGAACCCGCCGCCGAAATTAGGGTCTCTGCTTCTACTGTGGGTCCCCGCAACATCAACTATGTCACTGTCGCCTACGACCGGGAAACGAGAACGCCCAGTAAATGTTGAGGGGCTTTTACTGGGTACATCTCTCCTTGCCCCTCTCCTCCCAAAGAGCTACCGAATAAAAATTTTCTGCCCATAACTCTCGAGGGTCCCAATGTCCGGGTAACAGTGGAAGCCTTCATCGACTCCGGGTCTGGTGGCAACTTCTTGGATCACGGCTATGCTTGCAACAATCAAATTCCGTTAGTCAAGAAGAAATCACCCATCGGTCTTGATGCTATCGACGGTCGACCGCTCCAACCAGCGTTTATAATATTGGAATCTGTTCCTCTCACCCTGACCACCGCGGATGGTCATACAGAGGTCATCATCTTCGATGTCTTCCACTCACCTACTGTCCAGGTCATGTTGGAATTTCCGTGGCTCCAGCTTCACAACCCGCGTGTTGATTGGACAGACGAACTACCGATCCAGTGGGGTCCTACCTTGAAGGAGGCAGTCATTCCTCCCGTTACCGTGCTCGCTGGTCTCGACGCTGCTTCACCTCCTCTCTCTACCCTGCCTGAGGTATACCGTGATTTTTTGGATGTCTTCAACAAGACTCAGGCGGAAGTCTTACCACCTCATCGTTCGTACGACTGCCCCATGCAATTAATTCCTGGAGCCATACTCCCTAAGTCTAAGTCGTATCCCCTCTCCGTGCCCGAGACCGAGGCTATTGCGACTTCCATCCAGGAGAATCTCAAGAGAGGTTTTATTTGGAATTCCACTTCCCCGGCCGGGGCGGGTTTCTTATTCGTGAAGAAGAAGGATGGCTTCCTAAGACCCTGTATCGACTTTCGTGGGCTTAACAAAATCACGGTTAAAAAACGGTATCCTCTTCCTCTAATTTCGGAACTCTTTGACCGGCTCCAAGGAGCCTTTATATTTTCCAAGCTCGACCTGAGAGGACCTTACAATCTAATCCGAATACGCGAGGGTGACGAGTGGAAGACTGCATTCAACACACGTACGGGTCATTACGTTCGGCCTCTGCAATGCCACAGCCGTCTTCCAAGAATTTATGAATGACATCTTCTGGGACATTTTGGGTGTTTTCGTCATCGTATACCTAGATGATATCCTCATTTTCTCCAAAAACCTGGAGGAGCACATTCATCACACCAGGATGGTCCTCGCTCGGCTTCGTGCCAATAGCCTCTACGCGAAGATGGAAAAATGTCTCTTCCACCGATCATCCACAGCCTTCCTTGGCTATATAATTTCCGACAAAGGCTTCACCATGGACCCTGAGAAATTGAAGCCTGTTCTAGATTGGCCGTTGCCAAACTCCTTAAAAGCCGTCCAGCGTTTCCTTCGGTTTTCAAACTACTATCAAAAATTCATCTGTAATTTCTCCACTATCGCTCTACCCATTACCGCTCTCACCAAAAAAGGGGCTGATCCAGCAGCATGGTCCCCAGATGCCATCAAAGCCTTTGAGTTTCTTAAAAAAGCTTTCGTCTCTGCCCCCATCCTTCGTCACCCGGACACGTCTCTTCCTTTCACCCTTGAGGTTGACGCTTCGGATGTGGGAGCTGGGGCAGAACTCTCGCAAAGGTCCTCACCCCAAGAAAGACTCTATCCTTGTGGATTCTTTTCTAGGAAATTCTCTTCGGCCGAGAGAAATTATGATGTCGGGAACCGTGAACTTTTGGCTATCAAGTTAGCCTTGCAAGAATGGAGACACCTCCTCGAGGGTACCAAAGAGCCAGTAGCAATTCTCACCGATCACAAAAACTTATTGTATATTGAGGGGGCTCGTCGTCTGGGATCCCGTCAAGCACGTTGGGCACTTTTTTTTTCTCGTTTCAATTACACGATTTCTTATATTATGGGTACCAAGAATATCAAGGCCGATGCACTTTCTCGCCAGTTCTCTACAGAGGAAGGATCTAACGAATCTTCAGAGTCTATTCTTCCTGCAAAATACATTATTTCTGCCAATACTTTCGACATCCTGGATGAGATCACCAAAGCCCAGGCTCATATCCCTAGGAGATTTAAGGTGCCTGAAGGACGTCTGCATGCTGCTCCACGTTTTCGCCACAAGATCTTGGAGTGGGGGCATTCTTCCAGATCAGCTGGTCATCCTGGTTTCAAGAGGACAGTGGATCTTATTAAACGGAACTTTTGGTGGCCTAATAGGAGTAAAGACATTTTTGATTTCACCAGAGCTTGTCCAGTCTGTGCTCAGAGCAAGTCCGCCCGACATAAGCCACCTGGTCTTCTCCTTCTTCCCCTTCCTATTCCGGAACGGCATTGGAAGCATATTTCCATGGACTTTATTGTGGAACTTCCTCCTTCTAAGGGGATGAATACGATCCTTGTAGTATTGGACAGATTTTCCAAGCACACACACTTTGTACCCCTCAAGGGTCTCCCCAATTCAGCTACCTTGGCTGACATATTTTCTAAATAAATTTTCACGCTACATGGCGTTCCACTCACCATTGTCTCAGACAGGGTTACTCAATTCATTTCGAAGTTTTGGCAAGCATTCTCTCAGAGACTTGGCATATCCCTCCTCTTCTCCTCAAGTTACCACCCACAGACCAATGGCCAGACAGAGAGAATGAATCAGACCTTGGAGCAGTATATCAGATGCTTTGTGTCAATCTCAAGACAACTGGGTGGACCTACTACCTTGGGCGGAGTTCGCAATTAATTCGTTGAAGAATGAATTCATGCAAGAGTCGCCTTTCTTCATTCATTTTGGGTTCCACCCCAGCAGCCATCCTCTCTCTTCCCTGCCCTCTGGTGTACCTGCAGCAGATATCAAAGTTTCTAATCTACAAGACTCCTGGAAAAAGATTCAAAAAGCCTTGCAAGGGGCCGTCCAAAAACAAAAGGCTCAAACAGATCGGCGACGTCAGGTGGCTCCGGAGTACAAACCAGGAGACAGAGTCTGGCTTTCTTCAAAAAATATTAAACTTAAAACTCCTTCTCAGAAGCTGCCGCCCAGATTCTTGGGTCCCTTCAAGGTCCTCGAATGGATCAATCCAGTAGCCTATCGACTTTCACTGCCTCCCACCATGAGGATACCCTCAGTGTTCCACGTTTCGCTTCTGAAACACTTCGTTCAGAATGTACATTTTCCGGACTGTTTTCATAGACCCAACCCCATTGTAATACAAGGGCAAGAAGAGTTTGAGGTTCACTCCATCCTCGATTCACGTTTTTCTAGGGGCAAACTTCAGTTCCTCGTTCATTGGAAGGGATATGGTCCGGAGGAACGTTCCTGGGTACCTTGTCATCACATTCATGCCCCAGCTCTTCTTAAACAATTTTGTCGGAAATTTCCTCACAAACCTTGGGAGGATCGTCTGGAGTCCGATCCTCAAGGGGGGGTACTGTAAGGGATCGGGGGACACGCGCCTCTCAGCGGGTCCCCATCACCCAAGCTCCCAGTACGGCCGATCGTCCCTGACCCCCTCCCCGTCGGCTCCTTACCTCCTCCGGTCGGACGCCATGCCACTCCTCAGCGGTGCATGCCGCATCCTCCCACATGTGGCCAGGGTGCGCGCACGGGATCCTTACAGGTCACGCGCGCACCCGATCCTCTTTGACGTCCTCCCACAACCCTGGCTCCGCCTCCCATCAGCTACAGGCTGTCTCCACCACTCACCTGGCTGACTCCCACTCTGGGCACCGGGAACCTATCCCTGGGCTTGCTCATACAGGCCTCCGCTCCACCTCTTGCTCTCATTGGTCCTCCTGCATATATAACCCCAGTCTGCCCTCTCCTTCCTCGCTCTGCATAGTTCTTCTGTGGCTTCAGTTGTTCGGTCGTCTATGCCTGGCTCTCTTCTGTATTACAGCTCTAGTTCCTGTCCCTGCCCCCGTTGGATACCCTTGGATTTGATCTTGGCTCTCGTTGACTTTGTGTACCTCGTTACTCCCTGGACTCGGGTTTGGACCTTACTACGCTGCTTTCTCCTGCCCCTGACCTACGGCTCTCGGATCTCTACCCTCGGACTTCTGGCACCCCAGACACAGCAAGTATCAAGTTAACCCTTTCTCACCAGGCCTGGCAACGCATCATACCACACTCCGGGCATGCCCTCACTGCTGTGGGTGCATGTTATACCCTTACCCACCTCAGTATTGGGGACTGGCCAGGTCTGCGGGCATTCAGGCGTTACACATTTGAACACTGGATACTTTAGAGAACTTACAGTATTACTTATCTTGATTTGTAAAGTAAGCATAGAAGAGGCATTGTGATTACAAGTAAGGTTACACATGAAGCACCATGGGCTGACTGAAAGAATGATGAATTAAAAGTGGCTGATATTAGTATTCTGCAAAAAATATCAAAAATAGAACACTGTTGTTTAACTTACAATATGCCATTTGAAATAAATAAAATTGTTCTATTGTCAAGGAAGAAAGTAGTAATTTATAATGAACAGAAACAGAAGCAACAAAAAAAGATTTACCAATGCCAGGTGCTACATCATAAACAAAATTATATTGTGTTGAAAGAATTTATGGAGTAGTAATATCACTCAGACTAATGTATAAAAGATGCCTATTTTGAGTGAATTCCGTAACAAAGTGAGAATATGACGTAAAGGGGGGGTATGACATAACAGCACTGAGATCTAAGCAACCATTTTAAGTCAGCATCCATCTTAGGTTTTGTCTGAGTGAACGGGTTATGAGATGAACGGTTTGAAAGGGATTTTTGCTTTCAATTTTAAAGTGATACAGTAATAAACCAAGCAGCTAACTGAAAAAAAACCTTGAGAATGAGTGCTAAGTGCCAATGTTATGAAAATACGAGACTGATAGGCACTGTCTCTCATTCCGAAGGGGGGGGGGGGCGTGAAGTTCTGTATGTAGAGAAAAGGTCAATGGCTTGTATAAGGAATATTGCTGAATCATTTAATTTAGGCATCCCATAATAATGCTTTAACTCAATGTGTTCATGTTCATATTTTGTTTACGTAGTGACGACACGCAACCTTGTATAGGGGGCGTGGGTTTAGTATTTTGTGTATAAATAAGGCCTGTATGCCACCATGTCGTTGGGAGAGTTTTATTTTGAAACTCTCCTCTGCGTTTACACCGCACAAAGCAATAAACTTATCTGTCATTCTGCAAAACTTATCCTCAGACTTGTGTTTTTATTCACAACTTTCTCATCCGTGAATGCTGATGGATGCCTTTTCTATAGATGGAATGATCCGACAGTCATATCGCGCAGAAAAATTCTGTCCCATATGGGTCAATCAGTCACTGTAGTTGGCTCTCTGGTTTAGATAGTCTCTCTCAGTGTCCTCTAGTGTTTTATTGGGGCGGGGGGAGGGTCATGTGACTGCTTTAGATGTATAAAACACATATCCCCCCTGCATTGGCAGGATAGCATTGGCATCTTAAGAGTGATGCATTTAAATTGATCATTTTAAGTGACAATATATAGTTAGACTACAGACTTGGAACTTCATCTTTCTGCAAACTCTTTTACTCATGGCAAAAAACGGTGAGCTTATATGACCACACTATGATCCCATGCTTGTTAGCCTGCATATTTTAACCCCCCACCCCTTTACAACTTATTTCACTGCAGCCTCTCCCTAAACTGACTGCACAAAATACCTCCCACACCCACTCAGCCCACTGAAACCCTGAATTGACTCCAGCATTGCAATGCAGCAAAACATTTGACAAAGAACAGGCACACCCCTGCTATTTAGTCTGCACACACTCACTTTGCTCACAACAGCTCCATGCAGCACTGCCTACCTCTGGCATAATGAACCTGCTATGAATCTTAATTTTTTTTTCTCCTGGCCTCATGGAGATGTTACTCCCTCTATACACTACAAACTACTCCCTCCTGGCCCACACCCAAAATCACCATACACCCATGACTACTCAAAAGCCTTGCACTATCTACTGAATGTTGGTGGAGAACTCTAAAAACCAGCATACAACCACTGCTCACTCTAATGGCAAACACCACAAATTTGCAAACAACTACCCAAATTTCTACTTCTACTATTACTCTCTTTAGCAGGTGATATTGAACCTAACCCAGGTCCTCCCATTTCAGCTCTGTCCCATGCCCCTGAGAATTCCACCTTTAAATTCCAAAAAGGCCTATCTGTCGCCCATATAAATATCCGGAGCCTGCTGCCCAAACTGGATGAACTAAGGGCATGGTGCCTTATGCATAAACCAAAAGCCATCGTTCTCACAGAAACATGGCTAACCCCTAAAACCCCTCATGCACATATTGCCATTCAGGGATACTCCATTTTTAGGAGAGATAGGTCAAAGAGAGGAGGAGGGGTGTTATTTTATATTGCAGACACCTTACAATTTACACTGTTAAATTGCCCCCCAAGCCCACCCTCTTTTGAAATTCTAGTTGGCAAAATCTGCCTCCCCTTTTCTAAGCCCATCTTGCTTGCTGGCATCTACCACCCCCCTAAAGCCCCTCTACAATCCCTGACTGATATCACCCAGTTTCCTGGCTCCATTTCCTCTCTGAATGAGAAGAGTGAGCTGCTAGTTCTTGGGGATTTCAGCTTCAATTGGCTTGACCCTAAAAACCACAAAATCCAGATACAACTCAAGTCACTTAACCTATCACAACTCATTTCCCAACCCACACGGACAAACCTGAAATTGTATAACCATTCCTTGCTAGAATGGATTCTTTCCTCAAACCCCAGCAGAATCCAATCCTCTGGCATCCTTCCTGATATTTTCAGTGACCATGCAATAGTGTACTGTGTAAGGAAAATTAAACCGCCCCATTCAAGCCCTAAAGTTCTCCTCACTACAACATTTAAAAACTTTAACCAACAACAGTTTCTGGATGACCTTACCAACTGCCCATGGCACAGAATCGATTTAATTCCCGACCCTGATTCTGCGCTCGACTATTTCCAATCCGAGTTCTTAAAACTCTGCGATACCCATGCTCCACTACGCAAAATAAGGGTATGGGGGGCCCACCTTCCATGGGTTACAACTGACCATATTGCACTCTACCAGCTCAGGGATACCTTGTGGAAAAGCTACAAAGTAACTGGCACTACCAAGGATCTCAATCACTACAGATGCCAGCGGAACATGTGCACAAGGCAAACAAGGCACGCAAAAGCACAATATTACTCTGACAATCTCCACCAAAATACATTAAACCCAGCTAACTTATGGAAGGTTATCAACAATATATTCCAGCCTTCTAACCATCAACAACTAAGTAATATCACTGAGGGGGATATTACTCTGACAAACCCCACTGACATTGCAAATGCATTCAATGATTACTTTGTGGGGTGTGCCACTAACTTATTAGCGAAACGCAGCCCAAACCACAAACCTGAATCTCATCCTGGGAGTACCCACATAGCCCTACCCCCTCCCAACACTGCCCACAATTTTCAATTTGGCCCAGTATCTGAAGAGGAGAGTACACAAGCGCTCCTCAAACTAAAACTAAGCAGCCAATGCGGACCCAACTTACTACAATCTAGGTTCCTACGACTTGGTGCCCCATCCATTGCCAAACCAATTGCTTCAATAGTCAACTATATCCTGTCTTTCGTCCCAAACACTCCACCGTAACTACCCTGCTAAAAGTTTGCAATGAAATCCAGTGTGGAATGGAACGGGGACAACTCACTGGTGCAGTATTCCTAGATTTTGCAAAGGCTTTTGATACAGTTGATTATGCTATCCTGTTAAACAAACTCCAGAGCTCTGGAATAGGGAAGCATGCTTTAAACTGGTTTCAGTCCTACCTATCAGGTAGATCCCAACATGTGTCCATCTCAGACTCTAACTCCAACCCCCTGGATATCACCTGTGGTGTCCCGCAAGGCTCTGTTCTGGGGCCCTTACTATTCTCGGTATTCATTAATGATCATCCCACAGCTTGTAAGGAAGCCTCAATACACATGTATGCAGATGACATAATCCTATATGCACGCAGCCATAGCCTCTCTGACCTTCAACACATACTTCAGTCTGACTTTTTGAGACTCGAAAACTGGATTTCCCAAAACAAACTGTTTTTAAACACTGACAAGACTGTAACAATGGTATTTGGGACCAAGACTAAATTTGTAAAGATTCCAGGGACTGAGCTCCTGATTAGAACCAATGCTAACACCACCCTAACCCCTGTCACTAGTTTTAAATACCTGGGCTTATGGTTTGACTCCCACTTAACATTCGGGATGCACATTGATACCCTGACAACCAGGACCTATGCCAAACTAGGGGTACTTTACAGGAACAAATCCTCCCTAAGTCTCCTGGTCAGAACACATATCGCACAGCATATGCTAATGCCAATTATTGACTATGGAGACATAGTATATGGCTCGGCACCTCAAACCCACCTTAGCAAACTTGACACCCTCTACAATTCAATTTGCCGTTTTGTTCTCCAATGCAACTACAACACACATCACTGCGAAATGCTCAATGAACTAGATTGGTCATCACTCGAGTCTAGGCGCAAAGTTCACCTTTCCTGTCTTGCCTTTAAATTCTTTATGGGCAAGCTACCCAGCTATCTGAACAAGCTCCTCACCCCTACCACATGCAGCACTTATCACCTGAGATCAGACTCCTAAAGACTGTTCATGGTCCCAAGGCTCAACAAAGTATCCAGACGTTCCTCCTTCTCTTACCGTGCACCCCAAAACTGGAACAACCTACCAGAGACTCTCACATCCACCACCAGTTTAAGTTCTTTCAAATCTAAGGCTGTCTCATATTTTAATCTGGTTTGTAACTGTTTCATACGCCCATAATATATATTTTCTTTAACTGTGCATGCAATGTCTTGTATATAATGAATACCCTGTTCATTTATGTAACTGTATTTGTAACCATGTATTATTTGTCTTAACTCTGTGCCCAGGACATACTTGAAAATGAGAGGTAGCTCTCAATGTATTACTTTCTGGTAAAATATTTTATAAATAAATAGTGTTGCAGTACTTTTAAAATGGACTAGAGCATTTTTTGTCACCACTTCTGCTACACTTTACATTCAGTGTTCACTGTTCCCTGACAGATTTTGACAAGTGACATACTGTAGAGGACATGCTTGGGCAAATGTTGCTAGTGACACACCTATTGCTTCTTAAGGTTTGCTAACAAATAATGCCAGTAATGTCAGTACTTAATACACAAACACAGAAAAGTGCCTATCATGGAGAAATTGATTGTACAGTATGAGGAGAAATTGCTGAACTTTGGAAAAATCTGCATCAAATACTGTAGTTTGTCTATATGAAATTGTGAGGTTTGTAAACTGGCACCAGAGTTATTAAGATAAATGCATGCAAACGAACCACCACAATTGTAAGATCATTAATATGGTTCATTATCACTTATTTCACTTTGAAAAACTGTTCCCTTTGGTGTTAAAGGTACAGCATATCCACCCACTTTAGTGAGCTGTTTGGAAAAAATGAGAGAGGAGAGAGGAGAGAGAGGAGAGAGGAGAGAGAGGAGAGAGAGGAGAGAGAGGAGAGAGAGGAGAGAGAGGAGAGAGAGAGGAGAGAGGGGAGAGAGGGGAGAGAGAGGGGAGAGAGAGGGGAGAGAGAGGGGAGAGAGAGGGGAGAGAGAGGGGAGAGAGAGGGGAGAGAGAGGGGAGAGAGAGGGGAGAGAGAGGGGCGAGAGAGAATTGATTACACTTAAACTAAAGCAGTCAGTCTCGCACCACCCCAGTTTGCTCACCGCTGCCCTAGGGAAATGTGAGATCAAGACTCGGGATGGGGAGACAAAAAGGGTATTTAAGGAGGAGGCAGGGAATCTTACCTCCTCTTTCTACAGATCCATTTCCAGTGAATTTCCCACCCGCCATGATTTGTTTTGATAGACGAAAGATGGAAAAGGGTTTCCGGCATTGCTCTGAATATTTATTGCAGCTTAAAGGGGATGGTATGGCAGGAGTAGTGTGACATGCGGGTGGAGGAGGATGGGACTCGATCAGTATTGGCTCTATGGTAGTGAGGTCCTGGACCTCTTAATTGGAAGAGATGGGAAGGCGGTGTCATTTCCAGCTTGGGTGGCCGGAATAGGAGTGCCCTTCCTTATTCTGTGATTGTGTGCCATGTGGCCTGGACAGCTAGTGGCAATGTGGTTACCTGCAGACGGTATCCCTTGGACTTTTGTTACATGATGATGGAGCAATCTGGCTGGGTCCATAGTTTCTGTTAATGGTTGTATTTAATATGTTGATTTGTTATAAATAAAGCTCTTACTTGTTTATCCTCTGAAGAAGTTGTGTGATGTGTTTTCTTGGGACCTGGGGGAGTGGACTGGCTTGAAGCATGGGTCATATGGACTTGTTTGTTGCAATGCAATAGCTGCAAAAGTAACGCTGGAGATGACATCCATTTACCCAATGTAATGAGTCCTTGTAGTGACTGCACTTAGAAGCATTGCTCCTGTGCACTTACAGTCACTGTATTTGTTTTTTTTTTTAATATGATGCAACTTGTTTCCCAAGAAGAATGTTTTGAAAAAAAAAAAGCAAAAAATATAGATTAAGAAGGTATTGGTATTATTTTTGTTGGTTGCTATAACAATCTCTGGCAGTGGCAGCTACGTATTCCATACCTACTGTATGACCCTGATCGGTATCACTATATTGGAAAATGATATGTAGATAATGCATGAAAAACAGGGCTCAACATAATGAGACCAGCAGTTTGGAGGTGAATCAAATATATAACTTAAAGTTGAGAAGCAACGCCGTCTGCCTTGAGTCCATAACAATTGCATTCACTCAACGGATCCGAGTGAATAAAACAGATGATGCGCTCATTAATGGTGTATAGAGGTTAAGTGATATTGTGAACAAAATAATATACAACCTTAATAGGGAGGTTTTATGCTGCTGTTCCTGGGGGATGGCTCAGCTGTCCAACTAGTACAGAAAAAAGAAAAGAAAAACAGCGCAAAAAAACCTCATAGTGTAGTATTTAAAAAGTATTTATAAAATAAAAAGGTGATTATTGCACGTACATCAAAAAACAGCATATATCAACAGGACATGTTTTGGACATGTTACCACTCTTGGAAACTGCTCCGTGTGGGCTCACTGTGTCTCTGGATGATCCTCTGGTCCTCAATGACCGTCCCAGCGTGGGGTGCACACCTCATTAGGGATTCACCCCGCAGTGTGAGTCTGCTTAATGGCGCTAGTCTCTAGTCTCCGGCGGGCCACTCGGCGGGAAGTTCAAAACCTCTGTGAGTGATCTCCCATCAGCTGTGGTCGGAACGAACGCTGTATTCACACAGGCTATTCCGGGTTGAGCCGCAGTCGTTCTGACGTCATCAGACGACGCCCTTGAAGCACTTGCGCTTGCTCGCGGATGTCATTAGAAGCAGTAAATGTCCAATAAACACGTATGGGGATATGCTGTATATAAAAGCCGCAATGGGTATTGATAAAGATGAAGATGGAACGCGCCCTCTCCTACGCGTTTCGTAATCGATACTTCTTCAGGGAAACTGAAGAAACTGAAACTTATCAATACCCATTGCGGCTTTTATATACAGCATATCCCCATACGTGTTTATTGGACATTTACTGCTTCTAATGACATCCGCGAGCAAGCGCAAGTGCTACAAGGGCGCCGTCTGATGACGTCAGAACGACTGCGGCTCAACCCGGAATAGCCTGTGTGAATACAGCGTTCGTTCCGACCACAGCTGATGGGAGATCACTCACAGAGGTTTTGAACTTCCCGCCGAGTGGCCCGCCGGAGACTAGAGACTAGCGCCATTAAGCAGACTCACACTGCGGGGTGAATCCCTAATGAGGTGTGCACCCCACGCTGGGACGGTCATTGAGGACCAGAGGATCATCCAGAGACACAGTGAGCCCACACGGAGAAGTTTCCAAGAGTGGTAACATGTCCAAAACATGTCCTGTTGATATATGCTGTTTTTTGATGTACGTGCAATAATCACCTTTTAATTTTATAAATACTTTTTAAATACTACACTATGAGGTTTTTTTGCGCTGTTTTTCTTTTCTTTTTTCTGTACTCAACGGATCCGCATTCATTAAAATGTGACATCACTAATGAAGCATTAACTATAGTTAGCTATCATTATGCTGAATGGGAGTTAGATGTCATTACCATTATGTTACGAAGTTTATAGCTTCATGATTAGACCTCATAGCAAAGCATCTTGATTTTGAGAACAGCTGTCACAGCCCCTACAAATGATCCCTTAAATTGTTACTTTTTGACAGGAATTGTTTTCAGTAATACAAGAACTGTGATTCTCTCAAGGTCACATGTTTTTTTTTAAAGTCTTTTCCTCTATAGTCATTGTGTTTATTAATTATTATTATTATTATTATATGATTTCATGAAAAGCAGCTCTCAAATCAAAAGTCATACGGTGTTTCCATGATAACGAGCACTGCAGGGATTCGGTTCAGCAATTAATTTTTTTTTTTTTATAACTTGTATTTTATTGGTGAGCAAATACATAGTATACAGAGTAGACAATATAAGTATACAAAATACAAACTAACATATGTATTGTGATCCTTGATTCACGCATATTGGGTTTGCACGGCTTTTCGGGCCCTTCTCGGCCGTGTGAGTGGAGGGGAGCAAATCATAATAATACAGAAAAAAAAAGAGGGGGGGAGGAGGGGGGTGGGAAGGAGGTATGGGTAATAGGTAGGGGAGGACATGACGGAGCGGACCTTTCCTGAGGATGCAGCTAAGACCTAAGGATTGTAGTGCTATCTCTGAAGCTCTATTACTCTTTAATTAGCTGATCTCTGCGTATATGTGGGGTTAATTGCTTTACCTTTCCGGAGGAGAACGCATCTCTTACTATCATAGCCAAATTGTGTCACGCTCTACCCCGGGGATGTCTGTCTGTGCTAACCAAGGGGTCCAGACTTTTAGGAAATTGTCGCCAGTGTCATTAACTAAACTTGTTAACTTTTCCATCGGGCAGATAAACCAAATACGATTCCGAATCTTTGGGATAATTGGAATATCAGGACGTTTCCATAATGCTGTGATCTCACACCGTGTTGCTATTGTGAAATGTGCAATTAATTTGTTATGTGACTTTGATAGACCCTTCAAAGGTCTATTCAATAGAAATAGCCAAGGGTCTGTGGGAATAGAGAGGTGAAAAATCCTCTGGATCCAATTTCTGATTTTTTCCCAGATTTGGGATATCAGCGGACAGGACCACAGCATATGTAACAGGTCAGCTGTTCCTCCACATTGTTTGGGGCACAGTAGGGAGGACCCTGGTGCGAACTTAGATAATTTGAGTGGGGTGAGGTACCATCTCATAAGAACTTTATATGCGTTCTCCTTCAGTGTGGTGTATATGGAGCTTTTTGCGGTGGCTAAGAATATGGAGTCCCAATCCTCATCTTCTAGGGTTTCCCCTAAGTCTATCTCCCATTGGTTTTGGAATGAAGGTGTTTGTTGTTTGGTTGTAGCAGGCTCGACTACCTCTCCGTAGATCGTAGATATAAGTCCCTTAGTGTCGGTTTCTGCCCGGCAGAGCTTTTCAAAATTCGTCAGGGGAGGGTATGAGGCGGATTTGTTATAGAATGCTCTAATCTGGAGGTATTTATAGAATTCTGTGTGAGGAATGCTTTTTTCTATAGAGAAAAGAGGAAACTGGCGCACAGTCCAATGAAGTGGGTCCCAGGATAACAAAAATAAATGTTTATTGATGTGAAAACAGCCAACAAACGGAGGAGAGCAACCTCCTACGTGTTTCGAACAGTAGTTCTTTGTCAAGTACTCCTTGACAAAGAACTACTGTTCGAAACACGTAGGAGGTTGCTCTCCTCCGTTTGTTGGATGTTTTCACATCAATAAACATTTATTTTTGTTATCCTGGGACCCACTTCATTGGACTGTGCGCCAGTTTCCTCTTTTCTCTACAGCTATCCATATCTACTTGGCTGCACGTCTACCAGGAATCCAAAGGACCCGTGCAATATGTAAGTACTTTTAACACTTTGAGGGGGACTATCCCCATTGGAGGTATTATGGGGGGTTATTGCTTGCCCCTACCTCAGGGATCTTTTGGCCCCACAGAGGATGTTATGCCTTATTAGCCTGAGTTCCTTTCTCCATCATTTGTGTGATCAAACACTGGAGCGCAGTTGTCACTACAAATTTTACATGAATGTTTTTTTCTAGTCTGATATGGTTGAATGTTTTGATTTTTAGATTATATCCTTCCATATCCTTGAATCTATGATATCCTTCTAGTTTCCAGATAGAACTATTGCTACCAATTAGGCCAGGTGCAAAACTCGGGTTATTCCAAATGGGGGACATCAGAGAGCATCCTGATGTGAGTGAGTTTTTGATTCTCGTTGCTTCCCAGACCGATAGAGAGTTGGTCATTGAGGTGAGTGGCAGGATAGCGGTTTTCATCGCTGTTTTAGGTAACCAAAACAGGCTGCTGAGCTCTAATGGGGAGCAAGCAGCGCTTTCTAAATCCACCCATCTTTTTAATTTGGGGTCTGAATGCCATTGTATAATATGACTTAATTGAGCCGCTTTATAGTATTATAACAGTATGATAACAGGCAGGGTACCGCTAAGCCACCAGCCAAGGTAGGTCTTTTCATATTTAATTTATTTACTCTCGGTTTTTTCCCTCCATAGATAAAGTTAGATATTGCAGACTGTGAGAGTATATCCTTCAGTTTGAGTGGCACTGGTAGTGTCTGGAAGAGGTATAGGATACGGGGAAGTAGATTCATTTTAACGCTATATATCCTACCTATCCAAGAAATCTTCTTGGAAGACCATCTGATAAGGTCTTGTTTTAAAGTCCAAATTAGCTTGGGGTAGTTTGCATTATAGATGCTTTATGCATCGTTGGTGATATGAATCCCTAGGTACTTTATAGACTTCTTTTGCCAATTGAATTTGAAATTTAGTTTCAGTAGTTTCTCTGTATGGCTAGGGAGATTGATATTCAGAGCCTCAGACTTGGATTGGTTTATTTTGAACCCAGAGAACTTGGAGAATTTGTCTAGAAGGTCAAATAGATTTGGTAATGAAGTGAGGGGTTTTGAGATGATTAATAGGATATCGTCTGCATAGAGGGCCGCTTTATGGGATTGAGCGTATCCGTTTAACTCTGAGATATCCGGATTATCTCAAATGCGTGCTGCCAGAGGTTCAATACATAGGGCAAACAGGAGGGGAGATAGCGGGCACCCCTGGCTTGTGCCACTTTGGATTTGAAACGGGAGTGAGGGGAAGCCCTGATGTATAACCCTGGCAGATGGGCCTGAGTACAGCGACATAATCGCTCCACTCACCCGATCCCGAAGCCAAATGCCACCAGCGTCTCTTTTAGATATGGCCAGTCAATTCCATCAAAAGCTTTTTCGGCATCCAGACTTAATAACATGGTGTGAGCATTATTTTTTTTCGCCAATTCTAGCAGATCAAAAAATCGTCGGGTGTTATCCGCTGCCTGCCTCCCTTTGATGAAGCCGACCTGATCTGGGAAGGATTAGACTTAATCTGTTGGCCAACAGTTTAGCATAAATTTTTATATTGGTATTGATTAAAGAAATTGGCCTATAGATTTACAATTCAGCAGATCCTTGCCAGGTTTGTGTATTAGTGATATAGACGCCCGCAGCATATCCCCAGGGGGGGCTCCTGCTAAAATAGCATTAAACATGTGGAGCAGCTGTGGGGCAAGAGATTTAGAGAACTTCTTATAGTATAGCCCCGAGAAACCATATGGCCCTGGTGCTTTTGATGGTTTAAGTTCTTTAATGGCCTGTGACACTTCTCATGTGAAGTCGGCGCCCAGAACTTTTCTGTCCTGCTCTGTTAATCTCCCCAGCTTTGAGCTAGCCAAGAAACCTCTCAGTGCTCTGCTCGTGTTGTTATTATGTGCCACTTTCTTTCCGTCGTATAGGGAACCATAAAATGACCCAAATTCTTCTACTATCTTTTTAGGGTTGGCCATTTGTATACCCGATTTTAAGCGTATAGCTTGGATGTTAAACTTAGATTGCCTATCTTTTAGTGCTCGAGCTAGCATCGTATCCGGCCTGTTAGCTTTTTCATAAAACTTCCTTTTGGACCAACTCAGGGAGTTATCCGCCCTGGAAGTCAATAACATGTTTAGTCCAATCTTTGTATCTTTTAGATCCTGTGTTGTTTGTGGATCAGAGTTGGTCTTGTGGTTTAAGAGAAGAGAATGTAGTTTAGTGTGAAGCGTTTTGATTTTGGAGTCTCTTTCTCGTTTTCGCTTAGCTGTGATGCTCATTAATATGCCCCTTAAGGTTGCTTTGTGAGCCTCCCAAAGAATCATATGGGATTCTACAGAGCCTGTGTTTATCTTGAAAAATTGAGCTATTTCTTGATCTACTGCATCACAGATTTCCGGTATCTTGAGAATAGACTCGTTAAGTTTCCAATTTGCACCTGGCCGATTGGCCCGGATATTGTTGAACCTTAGCTCTATTGGTGCATGGTCAGACCATGAAATATCATGGATCTCTGTATGAGAGACCATAGGAAACAGATGGCATGAGACAAAGAGGTAGTCTATTCTGCTGTATGAGGTATGTGGGTGGGAATAAAAAGTATAATCTTTGGTAGATGGATGGAGCTCCCTCCATATAGCTACTAATTGGGTATCCTTTAGGCCTCTGTGTAGCGCGGTTTGCGCCTTTTTATTATCAGAGTTACCTCCCCCTGATCTGTCTATTGCCGATTGCAATGTTATATTGCAGTCACCTGCCACTATGACGCAGCCTTTGGCAACTGAGTTTAGTATTCTGAAAAACTTATCAAAGAAAGTAGCGTCTTGTATACAGGGGGCGTAGAGGGAGGCCAAAGTGATAGGCTGTTTGTGGATCAATCCTGATAGAATGATAAAGCGGCCTTCAGCATCTTGTTTAATTGTCTGGTTGACAGATGGTACTCTATTACTGAACAGAATGGCGACCCCTCTTTTTTTGACTGAGGCTGATGAAGTGAAATATTGGGAGAAGCCCTTGTCTAAGAATTTAGGTGGGTTGTTCTTACTGAAGTGTGTCTCCTGCAAGAACAACACGTCCGCCTGTTTTCTCTTGTAGTCCGTAAAAGCTAATTTTCTTTTGATTGGACTATTAAAGCCTTCTACATTGTGAGATATTAAGGTTAACACCATGTGTAATGGTAAAAGAAGTAACTAGTGTAAAGACCCATATACTCACCTTTGACCATCTCTCTGGTGAATCTATCCGTTGTTCCTCTAGTATGCATGTCAGTTAGTCCCGTCCGAAGGGCTCCGATTGTCCTTGGGGAGGTAGGGAAGGGGACAGAGGGAGGATAGGGAGACAAAACAAGGGAAGCTACAAGAGGGATACAACATGGGTTAAAAAGCAACATAAAAAAGGGGAAAAATGTAAAAAGGAGTGAACAAAAAACAGGAGCGCACCACGGGAGCCCCCGAGGATTGCCCCTGTGCCCAGTAGGTAGGTCTGCTGGCTCCATCAAATGGATGGGCTGGGCTCCTGTAGTGGAGACAGACCTACCTGGGACTTGTGGTCGGTCTCTCCTGTTAAGGGACCGAAAAAAGAAACACATGCGCGTCTCCGGGGATAACTTCTCCGGCACAATTTCCATAAATTTATTAACTTATTAACTGCGGCAGATTAACTTGGGTGTCCTAAGTGCCACATAGAATTGGAAACCTTAATATGAACAGAAACATTAATTGTACTCTTCATGAGAGACCATAAAACCTATTGTCATCATAGTTGAAACTTTGTCTGTATACGACAATAACGAAGCAACATTTGATAGATTAACCTATATAACTTCCATGGACTGCATGACAAATGGGACATAAAAGACATACATAACACATGACATACTGCTGCGGCCAAGTTTATTCGAGCATTTGCCCGTTCTTGGCCGCAGCAGTAGCCTGGCGCGCGCCCGAGAGTGACGGGCGCGCGCCGAAGCAGCGGAAGAGCGCCCTCCGATCGGGGCGCTCTCCCTACCGCTGCCAGGTCCGCCGGGTCCCCCGGAACCCCCTGCCGCTGTCCCGCGATCGCGGGACACCAGGGCTCCCTCGGGGAGCCCCTGGACGCGCGTGCAGGGGGCGCACGCTCCCGAAGACGCGTGACCGCGCGTCTATGACGCGCGGCACGCCGAGGGGCGGCCACTAGCAAGCCGGGAAATCTCCCGGCTTGCGGTACCGGCCACACTCGAATAAAGTGTGTCGGTACTGTATAAGACATAAAAGGCATATAAGACAGATACATAGGACATAGAAGACACGTAGGGTGCTAACATCTCCGTAGTATAGATAACCGTAACTATAACAAACACACAAAACAGTGAACTGTGAATTAAGTGTAATAACCGTATTAACTGTATTCCCTTTGGATTTAAATATCTAAAGGTTATGTTGGACAAAAACATAAACAATCTGCATATCCCTTATATAAAGTGCAGGTCATAATCGCTATATGTAAAACTATATCTACATAACATTACATTACCCAACTACCTACAGTATACTACATATATAACTCTAAATATTAACTACACTAAGTTAACCCTAAGTTAACACTAAGTTAAACTTAATTAGACGCCCCTAAATCTAGGTAAGCATTATCTTTAGGTACTTCATATAGGTCTCTTTTTCTATTCGAGTTCCATATGTTGTTATTACGTGTTGTGATGGGCTAAATCATCCTTAACGGAGATATATTGATGGTGATATTAATACTACTAATAGTGTTGATAGGGAATAATTGGGGATAATAGTGTATAGTCTATATAGTGTCCAGCATGTAGTTTACAGCCATATATATAGCGTACAGCATAATTAGCCCATACATAGTATACCTACATATATGCACATACCTACATATCTACACATACCTACATACCTATACATGCACAATGCACATATATACAGTACATATATACAGTACACATACTGTATAGCCCCCCTATAGTACATGCATAATATACTGTAGTACCGCTTAGTATAGCATAGCACAGCACAGTATAGTACAGTACAGTACAGTGTATATATATACATCTACAGTACATACCTATATATACACCTAGTATACATATATCTAGTGCGTACAGTACAGCATACACAGTGAACAAATAGCATATGTACAATATACCAACATACACAGCACACACATAGCATAGACATACATACAGCATGTATACAGCACATAGCATACACCCATTGTATCTTGCATAGTATATAGTACAAGCGTGTATGTATGCATGCAATCATTTATAATCTTTTGGGTTTTTGCAATGTAGTGAATGCTGTAATTTTATTTTGGAGAGCCTAATGCAAACGCAACTGTAAGAGGGATCGGGACTTGTATATACACTTGTAGGTGGAGCAGTCTAAATGTCCTAATGCCTTTCCACTTGAGGGCTACTAAGGGGCTGTAATCTCGGAGGTACAGCCTCCTATGGTGGGGTGCAGCCATCTTGGAAATAAGATCTCCAGGAAGTGTCCGAGATCTCGCGAGAGGGAGGTGCCTGACGATGACGTCCGATCTCTAGCGCGGGAAAGCCATTCCGCTTCCCGCTCACCTCGGGGAAGGAGCTAGGGAAGATGGCTGCCACTTCGAAGTTGTGGACGGAGCTGCTCCGAGATCCCATCCCTCTCCAACGGCCCTGGTAGGTCGTCCCATGTCGGATGGTGTGTGGGTAGTAGGTTTGGGGCACATTTGAAGTTGGAAGGTTTCCAGTATAGCACGTCTGTACGGGAAGGACTTAGTTGGTGCTTGGGATTTCGGTGGCAGCACTGTTCTTAGAGCCATTTTTGAGACGGGCAGACCCAGCTTTATTTCCGGTGGGGGCGGGTGCCTTCGAGCTAGTTGATGGGGGGTGAGAGGGGCCCTGAGATTATCCTGCGGAACCGAGTTTGGCCACAAAGCTCTCCCCGTCCTCCGGTCTCCTCAGAGTGTGTGCAACACCATTTTTAATAGAGAGCAAAGCACAAGGGAACAACCAGCGATATTTAATATTGTTATCCCTGAGTGTCTTTGTGATATGGGCCAGAGCTTTTCTTTTGGACAGGGTAGCTGGAGCAAGGTCCTGGTAGACCTGAAGTCTGACTCCCTCGAACTCCAGAGACTTTGCTTCCCTGGCAATCCTGCACACCTCTTCTTTAGTGCGGTAGTGGTGGAAGCGGGCCACAATGTCTCTGGGGGGTTCCCCTGCTTGCGGCTTACCACGCAAAGCTCTATGGCACCGGTCCAAACAGATTTCTGACTCCGGTTTATCTGGGAAAAGGTGTTCCAGCCAATTGTTGATGAAATCTTCAGGGTCTAGTATATTTTCAGGGACTCCTCGCAGTCGTATATGACACCGTCTGTCACGGTTTTCTGCGTCTTCCACCTTATCTTCTAGAAATCTGATCTTATCGTGCAGTGTGCTGACTTGTTCTTGTGTCTGCACCAGAGCAGCAGTTGTTTCATCCGTCGTTGCCTCTAAGGTGGCCGTCCGCTCTCCTAACGTGTCCACGTCTTTTCTGATGGCCCATAACTCTGTCTTGAAGAACTTTTGCATTTGGGCGCAAAATTCTTTCAGGTCCTTTCGCCGGACCATCTCTTCATCTCTATCCTCCTCCGTTGTAGGGTCACACTCGGGATCCATGTTAATTAGTTGCGCGGGAGTCCCCGGCTTATCTGATGGTGTGACCCCCTTCCTCTTGAAATACGTGGATACTTGCTGACTTTTAGTCCGCGTTGCTTTGCTGGAAGCCATCTGCGGGTGTTTATTTGTCTTTTGCTGTGTTGTATACTTGTAAGTCTCTTTTTTGCCGCTTTTATTTCAAATATATGTGCCGGTGGGAGCGGAGCTCGGTAATCAAGACTCCATTCTCTCCACCGTCGCACATGCGCTCTTGCAATTAATTATTTTATGTATTTATGGTATTACTGATATGAAGCCTTAAGCATGTATGCAACATATAATTTCTGTAACATCCAATATAAGGTTTTAATTAGCATGTAACGGAAACAATATTTATGGCCTAATCCCAGATGTTCGTTTTTGTGCTGTTTAGAGTTAGGTTTTCCAGTTTAACTATAATTATTACTTCTCTATGAAACAAATGTTAACATGGTAGAGAATATGTTGTAGAGGTGAGTGCTTTCACAGTAGTGCATTTCAGTTAGCGGTACAATTTCAGTGTTTAGTATTAGACCCAGCTTCTTCACCGTAGCGTTTATCTCATTTCAGCACAGTTCACTTTTTGAACCAGCAACAATACTAATTTAATTACTGTGTTGTTTCACTTTCTACATCATTATTTCTTGGATTTAAAAATAAATCACAGGGTTTGAATACAAAATGTACTATAATGCAGACATAATATATCCTGTGCATAGGCATATAAACAGTGTTTCTTGGTAGCCTTTGTTTCACTCACAAGGGCAATTCAAAGTAATAAGTGTGGTGTGTATACAATGTAAACTGTGAAATAAGAAAATGTATAGCTAAATCCACCTAGTTACAGTGCATGCCTAAGGGTTTACCACACGTATAAAGAGTCCCTGAAATCAATTTTGTCTTAAAAGTGAAGCATGAAAGGGTATTTAATGTATGTGTCTCGGTGCGCCCCCCCCCCCAACCCCTCCCCCCACAAAAAAATGCTAGGAGGCTGAGATAAAAGTGAATTTAGATGTGTGATGTGATATATAATAATGTTACAATTATTAATAAATGCATAAAATACCGATGCAAGTGGACGCAAACACTTCCTAATGAGTTTCTGTAGGAAAGAATACATCGGCATTTACTGTACCTTGCAGTTGAAACTTTGTTTGGCATTCCTGTACAAGATATGTTATAAAAATAATTTAGTAAGCATGGGCCGGTGCACATGTGTGAGATCCGAATCTCACACACTTTGAAGTTCATTTGAATGTTCAAGATGGACTTTGGAACACTTTTACATTAGAGCACGATTTTTACATCAGAGCACGCTTTAAGTCAAAATCAAAAAAGACCCAGCCTCTAATATGTTCTTTGTTGTTTTACAAAGCACACTTTTGAGTTCGTGAACGAAAAACTTGCAAACTTTTGCACAAGTTTGAATTTCGAAAATTAAAAAAAAATTCCTGCTGAGTTTTTCCCCATCATTTTTTACGGAACAAAACCTATCGAATTTCAACAAAATCAAAGCATGTCAAAATTCTAGAACTAAACAAAAACACTAGTAAAAATGTCCAATTTTAGAATCTAGTGGACAGCCTAGAAACTTTTGTGATAGTTCTATTAACCTTCACCGGTATATTCAAAGTGCCGTTCACACACAGATTTTACTGTACCTTTTGCAGACGTTGGACTAATTTAATCCAGGACCCATTCAAAATACACATATACAGTATATGTAGCCATGGCTAGTACTGACTATCCTTCCCCTCCCCCCCCCCCCCCCAACCCCTGTCATGTAAGTACTGCTAGCTGCAGGCTTTGTCAGGCATCCATCTTGGGTTTACCCCGCCTCTGATATTTCATCTTGATGCGGTATCGTATTGCGTATATATATATATATATATATATATATATATATATATATATATATATATAGATATATAGATATATAGATATATATATGTATAATAAGAGAAAGAATGGACCACGCATCCACACGACTATGTGGAGGTAACCGCAAACTGACAACATAAATATTTACTTAATAGTATGTCAGTGGTGCTACATAGGCAATTGGATATGTAAGAAAAAAGAAAAAGAAGCCCAAAATTATAGCACTCGAGTATATACGGTTACGCCCATGGAATCTATGGCCCATGTGAACACCGCTACCGTGAAAGAAGAGCCGGACGGCTAAATCGACCCTGCCCATGGACTGGAAGAAACGGCTACGTGCCAAATTGGAGGAGCGCCGGGAAGTATTCTCCAGCAGCGAGATTCGGGTGAATGACACCACACCATTCCAGGAGCATTCCAGATGCATCGCTCCCAGAGATGTAGAGGATGTGAAGGACGTCTTGAAGGAGATAGAGACTGCGGGCATCGCAACTGAGTCCCGAAGCCCCTATGCCTCCCGATTGTGGAAGTACGTAAGAAGAATGGGTTGGTCCGTACACTTTGCCAAAGATAAAAGAAATCCTCAGTGCCCTGTCAGGAAGCAAGTGGTTCAGCATGCTGGACCTAGGTCTGGGTACTACCAGGTACCTATTAGCTCCGAACACCAGGAGACGGCGTTTGTCTGTTCCCTTGGGTTCTACCAGTACACCCGGATGCCCCAAGGCATTTGCGGTGCACCGGCGACCTTCCAAAGACTGATGGAAAAGACCATTGGAGATATGAATCCACGGGAATGTCTAGTCTACCTGGACGACATCATTGTGTTCAGTAAGACTCTAGAAGAACAGAAAGAACGCCTCCAGAAGGTGTTGGATAGACTGGGCAAAGAAGGTCTGAAGTTGTCCCTGGACAAGTGCCGGTTCCACCGCACATCAGTCACCTCCGTGGATCATATCTTGTTCGCAGACGGTATGGATACCGACTCCGCTAAGGTTGAAGCTGTAGGGAACTGGACCAGACAACGTGATGGAGCTGCGGTCCTTCCTGGGATTCTGCAAATTCTTCCGCCGCTTCATAGAAGGCTATTACAGTAAAGCCAAGGGTCTCATTAATCTCCTGAAGATTTATCCAGAGGAACCTAGGCAGAAGGCCGCAACGCTATGGACTCTATTCGGAGGCATGTGGACGTCCGCCAGCAAACAGACATTTATCGGACTCAAGAAAAGCCTCACAGAAGCACCTATCTTGGCTTATGCTGACCCCGCGCAACCATATATCCTGCATGTAGCTGCAAGCTTCAACGGACAGGGAGCTGTAATGCACCAGAAGTACCCTGCTGGCCTCCACCCAGTGGCGTATGTGAGCCGAAGCTTGACACCAAGCAAACAGAACTACCCAGTTCACAAGCTGGAGTTCCTCGCACTCAAGTTGGTAGTAGTCAACAAGCTCCATGACTATTTTGTACGGAGTCTCTTTTGAGGTGCGGACAGATAACGCTAACCTACATATTGACCTATGCCAAATTGGATGCCACAGGTCACAGGTGGCGAGTGGCACTATCAAACTACCAATTCACCCTCAAGTACAAGCTGGGGCCCTTAAATATCGGAGCCCATGCTCTGTCCAGAAGACCTGGACTGAGTGCAACACCGGACGACGGCCAGTGGGAAGAAATCCCTGGACCTGGGATTAGGGCCACAATAGTGGAGGACAAGGTGGCATTTTCTGAGCTAAGAGTAGACTACTTGCTGGGAAGTCGGTCAAAGGCACTCCCTTCCGCATTCTGCCACCCAGAAGGCATGTACATCACCAAAATATCCATCATGAGGTGGAAGGAGTTTATAGAACACCAGATGCGTGACCCAGTGGCTAAAGCTATCCACCAGGTCATACAGTACAACAAAAAAAATTGGTGACGCGTGCTCCCATGCAGTCGCTGTCATAATGAGGGAATGGGACAAGTTCCGCATAGAGCGCGGTCTCCTCTACAGAATTGGCCACTATCACAATCAACAGGAGACAGTTAGTTCTGCCCAGAAGCCTGCAATACCCTGTCCTGCGTTCCCTCTACGACGACCACGGACACCTGGGTGTAGATAAGACTTTTGGACTATTAAGGGACTGATTCTTCTGGCCCAAAATGCGGGAGTCAGTAGAGGCCTAACCCCCCTCCCAGGCAACTACCCCCACTCTCTGCCCATTCATTGGTACAATGGGTACATCATGCCCATATATGGGCATGATTTAACACTAAAGAAATAAATGGTAAAGCTAAAAAAAACAAAAAAACAGGCCCAAAATAAAACACATTACATAGAAAAATAAAACACATTGCAAATGCCAATAAACCAATTGATTGGCACAGTGGGCACATCATGCCCGTATAATAATATGGGCATGATTTAACACCAACACCAACAATATCCAATGCAATCAAAACAATCACCAAATAAACAAACAAGTAAAACACCACAAAATTACCAGCAATCAATTAAGCAAATATCAAATAAACACCAGAATTAACAATTAAAACACCAACAAAAACTTTGAACTTTACCTGATGCCGGTTGCTGTTTTGGATCTTGAATTTGTTCGAGAGGTTGCTGAGACCACGGGAATTGGAGGGCGAAGACATCTAAAAGGTAAGAAAAAACATTGAATGTGTGTTATTTTTCTTGTACACGTTTTTTCATTGGATTTTTTTTTATTGTAATTTTTATATTGCTTATTGATTGCCAATGTAGTTCTGTATGCCCCTTAGGGCTATACATACATACAGTGACAACCAATGCTTTTTTTTGGAAAATGCTTGATTTTATTTCTTTTAAATGTATTTTGATTCTTTACTTTGCAATATTTATGCTATATACAGTACAGTATTTTGTGTTTTGATTTTTAATGATGGGAATTTTTGTGGTCTTTTAAATTGTTTATTTCTGTTACTTTTTTGTTTGCTTTTTATTTGTGGTTTATTTTTGTCTTGATTTTTAATAATGGTGTTTATTTGGAGTTTTCTTTTATTTATTGATGTGTTTTGGGGGGTATTTTAATTTGTAATTCTGGTGTTTATTTGGTAGTTGCTTTATTGATTGATGGTTATTTTGTTGTCTTTACTTGTTTATTGTTGTTTTATTTGGTGATTGTTTTGATTGAATTGGAAATTGTTGGTGTTTGTTCATTTTTTACGTTGACTATATTATATGGGCATGATGTACCACTTGCCAATCAACTGGTTTAATGGCATTTCTAATATGTTGATTTTTCTAAGCAATGTATTTGTTTTTGGGCCTGTTTTTTTTTTCTTCCCCATTTATTGCTATAGTGGCAAAGTATGTCCCTATTATATGGCATGCTTTAACACTGTGCCAATTAATGGGTAGCAGGGGTGGAGGGTGTACGTGGTGTCCCCGGGTAGGGTGGCTGGGTAGCGGGTGGGTTAACCCCTTAATTACTCTAGCGGTTACTAACCGCTAAGGTGATTAAGGGGTTAGGGGCTATTAGATTGTATTTTTTTTATTGCATTGTTTCTGGCAATGGAGGACAAGGACGAGGATGAGGATGGCCTTTATCCTGGCAGGCTGGCAGGGGTAAGTGCAAGTTTAATTTACTATATGCTTCCCCCTTGGTTTAAGTTATTATTTTTCTTATGTACATCATTTTTGAGTATAGGTTTATTTATGCCATACCTTTCTTTATGCCCTTAACTTAGTTATCTACCTTTTTAGCTTAGGTCTTTACCAGGGTTTTTTTTAAATATTCAGCTTTCTTTGTGTCGCTTTATATAGTTATCAGGCTCATTGTGCAGACACATTTTTTGCTTTTGAGTTATTTTTCTGCATTATTGATTTTTGTAAATTTTAGTCAGTCACAGTCTTTTTGTATTTTTTGCTGCCCTTAGTGTGTATATGTTTTTAAATGTTAGTGTTCTTTTTGCTCGTTATTAAAATCTATTCATTTTCTATTTTGATTTTAGTTTCCTGGTCTTTTGGTATTATGTTATCAGTTATTTTGTGGTATATTTAGATTGCTGCTTTCGGGGATTGTCTTAGTCTTTTGTGTGTTCAATATTATTGTTATCCCCTAGCACCTACAGTTTCCCATTTACTCTAGGCTTACTTGGTTTATTTTTTATTCCAAGATAGTCAATATTACTTATTGGGTCTGGTTTTTCCACATATATATGTAGTGTGAGCTACATTCTTTTTGTGTGTTTGTTATATATATATATATATATATATATATATATATATATATATATATATATATATATATATATATATATAGTGAATAAATGAGAATAAGGCACTCCGTCAGGTAGATATAGGTGGGTGCAAATCCTATATAAATCAAATAAGCAATACGATACCGTTTGAGCGAATATCAGAGGCAGCACTCCAAAAAGTAGTCAAAAAAATTGTATTTAGTGTGACATATAAACCAACGTTTCGGTCCTCCACACGGGACCTTTCTCAAGGTGATGAACAAACAGAGTGAAACATAACACATATATATACCCTAAGTACCCAATACAAACAGGTGCAACACATGATTAAATAAAACAATCACTTACATGCTGTATACAGGAGCTACCCATAGAGACCAGGCTGTCAGAAGGCAGCAAGAACACTGTAGCACTCCTGCCACATAGGCAGTGCTTACTGCGCATGTGTGTGTAAAAGGTTGAAGTGTCAGAGTACTTAGACCCCTGTCACATGGTGCCGAGCCAGTGGAGGGCGCAACTAGGTAACAGAAAGTGCTACTGCGCAAGTGTAAACATTGCGCTGTGGAGGGGAGAGATTTAGTCATGCAGAGTGAAGGACTGACCATCGCGCATGCGCGAACCGCATAAAATAAATAAATAATGCGGAGCTACTCGCGATCCACAGCTGACGCGCTGTGGCTGACTCTGGCACATGATAGGAGTTATGAGAGCCCATTGTCTGTATATGAGCTGTGTGAAGCCAATCTGTGTCCCAACAAGTGCTTATACCTATGTCCCTGATCTTGTGGAATGAAAAATGTAGACAGATGAAGGGAGCCAATGCGCATGTGCATAACTGGGAGAAATGATTAAATAAATAAATAATACGCAGAGCAACTCACTGTTAGAGCCTCTGCTTTCTGCTTGTAAAGGACTAAATGTAGAACAAGGCAAAGCATAACTGTAATGAGAGCCCATGGTTAATTAGTTAGCTGTTTAGCAGCAAGACTATGTCTGCTAGAGAGAAGTCTGATGCACTGCATCATATATGAAAAGCTGCCAGCATAAGTGGTATAATAACATGAGTTAATCTATGAATGGGCTATCAAGGTAAGATGTGGGCTAGTCCCTGTAAGCCAATCAGCATGAAAAAATGTTGCACCATCACACAAACACCAAAGTAACAGTGCAGTACTGTGATACCCAATACATGTGAACATATAAACTGAGATGAGCTGACTTAATAAAAATGTAAATATATCTGTGTATACTGTGTTGGACCAACAGAACGAATGCATAAATAAACCGGTGTGATAATGCATTGCAACACCATGTCCAACATGTCCATAATATCATCCATGGCGGGTAGAGTACTGAATAAGCCTGTATAGGCAGTATAGGTAAACAATTGTGTCATGATACATATCATATATCATATTAGATATCGTAATGATATATAGCAATGGCAATCATAGTCTGAATTAACTATGCCAAGTAATAGCGCAAAGAGATCTACGGTATCCATGATGTACATGAGCAATAATTGGTGGTGATAACCAATGCATAGAGACAAAAACTGATACACAGAATCCTGTAAAGTTCAGTAGTAATGTGTGAGGCCGTGATCTATGATACAAGCCTCATCCAGTGGACTCCCAATCTGAGGGCAATGGGATACATGAAGCAGTTAGGTCATTGATTTGAAGCCACCAAGTCCTGATTAGGCTCCGTAACTGTCATGATGATTTGTTCAGAGAAAGCAGCTCAGCGCCAAATCTTCATTTAGTCCGCGTGGACTTAATGTATCCAGTTTGTAGATAGTCCGGGCCTCCAATTGAAGGAGAACTTTATTGCGGTCCCCACCCCTGGGGGACAATGGAACCTGCGCAATTGGCATGCACCGTAAAGTAGCAAGACTGTGCTGTTTTTCTTTAAAATGACGGGCCACCGGTTGTTGTGTGTAGTCTTCCTTGTTGTCAGTGTCTGCCAGGGCCTTCCTGATCGCAGACCGATGTAAACTGAGGCGTTCCTTCAGCATCCTTATTGTCTTGCCAATGTAGTAAAGCCCACATGGGCACCGGATGAAATAAACCACATATTTTGAGTCACAATTCATGAAGTCCTTGATGTATATACGATGTCCATGATGTGGATGTGGATAACTTTTGCCAAGCACCATATACTGGCAGTTGACACATCCTTGGCATTTATACACTCCCACTGGTCTAGTCAGCCAGGACTGTTTCTTGCAATATTTGGAGCGTGGGTCGGCCTGTGTGAGCAAGTCTCCCAAATTGCGACCTCTGCGATAGCAGAACCGGGGAGGATCCTTAAAGTGCTGTCCAATTTGCTTGTCTTGAGCTAAAATGTCGATGTGTTTCAAGATGCTGCGTCTGATGAACCCTGACACTGTTGTATAAGTGCTTTTAATATTGAAGCGGTTATCACCTGTCTTCTTATCTTGAGGTTTAAGCAAGGTGCTTCTTTGGATACCTCTTGCCTTTTCTAGTGCCACGGTCACCTCTGCCCGGTCGTAGCCACGTGCCAGGAAAGATTCCTTCATATCTTCAAGTGCTGCCTCTAGCCTCGATGGTTCACTGGTAACCCTGATTACCCTTAAAAACTGAGAAAAGGGTAATCCTTTCTTCATTGGTGCTGGATGGTGGCTGGATGCCAGCAGTAGTGTATTTTTATCCGTCAATTTGCGAAAAAGCCTCGTTGCCAAACGTCCATTTTCCTTGTACACAATAGTGTCTAAAAAGGCTACCTCAGTGGTGCTAAAGCATAATGTAAAGCGTATGGTGGTGGGTAAATGGTTAAGTGTATCAACAAATGCAAGTAACTTTGCCTCAGTGCCAGACCAAACCAAAAACAAATCATCTATGTAGCGAAAAAACTTGACCAGATATTTACTGTATAATGGATTGTTGTAAAAATGTTCACATTCATAGAAATCCATGAATAGATTGGCATACGATGGGGCCATGTTTGACCCCATCGCAGTGCCTATGAGCTGCAAATAAAAATCATTTTCAAACTTGAAATAATTCTTATGTAGGATTACGTCCATTAATAACAGCAAAAAATCAGGTGGAGGGCCAGCATGTGCAGTAAAGCTCACTAAATGTTCTCTGCTTGCTTCAATGCCATCAATGTGATTAATGTTGGAATACAGGCTTGCAACATCCATTGTTGCCAAAATGTATTCATCTGAAATGTTTTTCAAGGTAGCTAATTGGTTGATGAAATCAGTGGTGTCTTTAATATATGATTTCATTTTAAAGACCATTGGCTGTAAAAAGAAGTCTACATATTGTGAAAGTGGATGTGTCAATGAGCCACGTGCTGAAATAATCGGCCTACCTGGAGGTGCTGTGATGGATTTGTGTATTTTTGGAAGAATGTATATGACTGGAATGATTGGATTGGGTTGTTTAAGAAATTTACTTGTCTCTTCAGAGATCCATCTATTTGAGAGCCCAAGATCAATGATAGTATCAATCTCCCTTTTGCAGCTTAGTGTTGGATCCGAAGACAGCAGTTTATAATGTGTGGTAACGCCTAATTGATTGCTAATCTCTTGCTTGTAATAACTGTAAGGCATAACCACAACACCACCCCCTTTGTCGGCTGATCTAATAATGATGTCAGTATTTGAGCTTAGTGACTTGATGGCCAGATGTTCATCCCTTGAGAGATTTGAAAAGCTGGTTTTGTAATGTTTTAATTTGGCTCTAGTGTCAAGACCTACTAGATGCATGAAAGTGTGAATGCTATGGTTATGTGTTTGGGGATCAAAGGTACTGCATGGTTTGAATTTGTGCAACTGATTGCTTGTGTCACTCTCTGTAGAACCTGCTGGTATTTTGCTGAAAAAGTCTTTTAATTTTAATTATCTATTAAGACGGTATAGATCGACTTCCCAAGAAAAGGGATCTTGTTTATATGTGGGTACAAATGTAAGGCCTTTTGTGAAGAGGCTAAGTTCAGCAGGTTTGAGCAGAGTCAGCCACAGCGCGTCAGCTGTTGATCGCGAGTAGCTCCGCATTATTTATTTATTTCATGCGGTTCGCGCATGCGCGATGGTCAGTCCTTCACCCTGCATGACCAAATCTCTCCCCTCCACAGCGCAATGTTTACACTTGCGCAGTAGCACTTTCTGTTACCTAGTTGCGCCCTCCACTGGCTCGGCACCATGTGACAGGGGTCTAAGTACTCTGACACTTCAACCTTTTACACACACATGCGCAGTAAGCACTGCCTACGTGGCAGGAGTGCTACAGTGTTCTTGCTGCCTTCTGACAGCCTGGTCTCTATGGGTAGCTCCTGTATACAGCATGTAAGTGATTGTTTTATTTAATCATGTGTTGCACCTGTTTGTATTGGGTACTTAGGGTATATATATGTGTTATGTTTCACTCTGTTTGTTTATCACCTTGAGAAAGGTCCCGTGTGGAGGACCGAAACGTTGGTTTATATGTCACACTAAATACAATTTTTGACTACTTTTTGGAGTGCTGCCTCTGATATTCACTCAAACGGTATCGTATTGCTTATATATATAAAAATCAACCCCACACTGATGAGACCCATCAAGGTCGAAACAGCTGTCTGTGGGTGGTTTTCTGGGTATGCACCTTAACCCTGGCTGTGCTCAAAGCTGTGACCATGCAGCAAGCTTAAGCCTATAGGGAACCATGTTAAAAATGGTTATTGAGGCAAAAAGTGACACTGTGTGCTCATTTGCATGTCATTTCCCAGAATCCCTTGCTGCAGTGGAAGTGCTGTATGCTGGGTGATAATGGGGAAAGGCGGGGTTGCAGACCTGCCTAAGACATGCAGATGAGCATACAGCTATATTTGCATATTTGCTTTCCTGTGGAGGGTTTTTGTCACTTTTTTTACTCACCATAACTTAACTCAGTATTATGGTTTGGCCTATCCCATAAGCCTCTCTTGCATTCCCAGTAAAATCAACCCCACACTGATGAGACCCATCAAGGTCGAAACAGCTGTCTGTGGGTGGTTTTCTGGGTATGCACCTTAACCCTGGCTGTGCTCAAAGCTGTGACCATGCAGCAAGCTTAAGCCTATAGGGAACCATGTTAAAAATGGTTATTGAGGCAAAAAGTGACACTGTGTGCTCATTTGCATGTCATTTCCCAGAATCCCTTGCTGCAGTGGAAGTGCTGTATGCTGGGTGATAATGGGGAAAGGCGGGGTTGCAGACCTGCCTAAGACATGCAGATGAGCATACAGCTATATTTGCATATTTGCTTTCCTGTGGAGGGGTTTTGTCACTTTTTTTACTCACCATAACTTAACTCAGTATTATGGTTTGGCCTATCCCATAAGCCTCTCTTGCATTCCCAGTAAAATCAACCCCACACTGATGAGACCCATCAAGGTCGAAACAGCTGTCTGTGGGTGGTTTTCTGGGTATGCACCTTAACCCTGACTGTGCTCAAAGCTGTGACCATGCAGCAAGCTTAAGCCTATAGGGAACCATGTTAAAAATGGTTATTGAGGCAAAAAGTGACACTGTGTGCTCATTTGCATGTCATTTCCCAGAATCCCTTGCTGCAGTGGAAGTGCTGTATGCTGGGTGATAATGGGGAAAGGCGGGGTTGCAGACCTGCCTAAGACATGCAGATGAGCATACAGCTATATTTGCATATATATATATATATACACACACATACACACCCCCATATATACTGTATAAAAAAAAACCAATACATTAAAAATTCCTCCCAATACATATAAAAAACACCCCACTCCCCCTCAATACATATTAAAAAACAGACTTACCATGGGGATGGTCAGGCCTGGCCTGGTGGCTGCGGGGGGCCGTGGGAGGTTGTCAGGCCTCCCATGTCGGATCTGCAGAGTGACAGTGGGATGATGCTTCCCCTTCCACTACCTCCTGCAGAGTGAGGCAGAGAGTGCTCTGGAATGCGTGCCATGTGTCCTGGAGTTCTGTTGGCATGGTCAGTTTGTCGCTCTGCAGCTGCTCGTGTGGCACGCCCCACTGAATAGGATCATCCAATTTGCTACCACTCTCCTTCCCATTAACCTGACCATCATGGGGCCGCTGGCTGTGGGGGGCAGGCGGTAGGCAGTGCAAGTTGGCCCTGACCTCTGGCCAGGCCCGGCTGCCGGTCGCTGCCGGGCTCAGCTCCCCATCAGCTGCAGGCCTCTTCCTAACTCTGTGTCCCACAATGAGCTTCCATGCACCAGAAGCTGAGGCCCAGCTTACATCCGGCGCACTGATGTCAGAGGTCTGCCACGCGCAGTCAACGTTGGAAGCTCAGCATGGGACACAGAGTGAGGAAGAGGCCTGCAGCTGATAGAGAGCCGGCGCTGTGCCGCGACCGGCAGCCGGGCCTGGCCAGAGGTCGGGACTAACTTGCACCGCCGGCCGCCAGGTCCCCCGCAGTCACCAGTCCCGGGACACTTGCACCTTTTGTCCCACCCTGTCTTCGGCCCTGTGTGCAGCTCCAACAAACAGTAATATTTATGTTTGGTCACAGAACAAGGAGTCTTGTGCATGCGCTTTACGAAGCTAATTACATTTATAGAAACAATACCAACCTGTAGTCTTCTTAGGGATTTTAAGTAATGCATTCCAATGGCTTTTAATGCTGATGAGCAAATATTTAAGTTAGTATCTCTTATAGCTATTTATTTTACTCATACAGCTGCAGCGGCCTTTATTCGAACAAATCACGGAGCCGATTTCGTGTGCTCTGCTGAACTCCACGAGGCATGAAAGCAACCAATCGCCCCAGGCACTCGCGCTTATCGCGGATGCTTTGTTTTAATTTCATGGATTCTGTTTCTTTGGGTGCAATGAAATTAATGAATTGCAATGTGTACAGTATTGTGCTACTATGTAAATTTCAGGTGTTTAAAAACCAGAACACTAAAATGCAATTTTCTGCACTCGCCGCACTCGCCACACTCGCGTCTTAAGGCGGGAAGGTTGGAAGAGATCACGCGCCATGACATGGGTATTCCGATGTATACACCGCGTGAAGTGTTTGAATATCGGCCGCTGCAGCTGTATACAGAATTTTTACATAAGAGTCAGATACAGCATATGGGCCATGTTATCTTAAGGGAATTTGAAGAGCTGTGACATATGCCGCTTTCGTAGCTTAAGTTGTTCCCCACTTTTTTATGACATGATCATTGCTAAAATAAGAAGATTGTACATGCTCGTCTCCATGCTTATCCATTCTATTCTTGAATGTCTGTATGTCACTTTTTATAGGTACTAAAATTAGTGCCTTGGCACATTACAGACAAATTAACCACAGTGTGCTTCCAGACTGATTGATCTTCTATTCTGTCATCACGTGGATCTGTCTATTGATTAGCTAATCTATCATTCTGTTTTCATGCATCTCTCTATTGATATAAATATCTTTCATTCTGTACGAATGCATCCTACTAGGGCATCTTCTGTCACAAATGTGGTACTCATTAAACATTTTGAAATCCAATTAATATTTTCTCTTAGCTATTATTGAGTTACTGTATGCATTTAAACTAATAAATCCGTCAATCGGGTCTCTTGCAGTTCAGTCCAACAACAGGAAAATCAATCCTTCTGTGCCATGGGGTTTTTCATCACCTAAGTCCCAAAAAGTACTACGCAGTAAAACATTTATACTTACAGTTGCAGCGGCCGTTATTCAAACAAATCACGGAGCCGTTTTCGTGTGCGTTGCTGTACTCCACGCGGCATTAACGCGGCCAATCGCCCCAGGCACACATGTTTATCGCTTTTGCTTTGTTTGAATTTCATGGATTGCGTACAATTAAATACAATTAAATGAATTCATTTTAATGTGTACAGTACTGTGCTACTGTGTCACTTTCAGGTGTTTAAAAGCCAGAATACTAAAATGCCATTTTCTGCACTCGCCTGCGCTCGCATCTTAAGGCGGTAAGGTTGGAAGAAATCCTGCGCTGTGATATGGGTATTCCTTGGTATACAACACGTGAAGTGATTGAATAATGGTCGCTGCATCTGTAGATCTTGGTAGATCTATTACCTTTCTCTTTAGCCTACAATTTATACAGTACACTAGTTAGGTTGGTTTGTCTCATAGGGGCCTATTCTAGTAGCTTCGATAACTTTGCTGCCATCTCGAACGATGTGGTTTATTCCCACCGAAAGGTTTGTCATTTGTTTTATCACGGTATCCAGAAAGAATCTGAAACCAACTCAAACAGTGAGGCAGGAAAATGCCAATACCGCTCGGGACAGCAGCGATGAGATCTTAGCTTCTCTCAAAGTTCTCCCCGTATGATATAGCCGCAGTCCATATGAGCTGCATAGAGAGCTGCACATAGAGAGCCGCCTCTCCCTGCACAGCTCTCACAGACGATCGTAGTGTTTTTATTGAAATTTTAATACTAGTGTACAGGAGCAGGGGGTCTCTGGAGCTGAACCGCATTCATTTCAAGTCTGGGAACCACCTGCTCCTGAGATACAGCCCTAGATATGGGTGCCAGTATCTACTATGTATTGAAATGTCCTGGTCACATGACACATGAGATATAAACATTGCAGGGGATACCGGCACCCCATACCAGGGCCTGTCATTCGGGAAGCAGTGGTTCCCTGAGGCTGAAATCAACGTGGTCATGCTCCGGAAATTTCCTGCTCCCGCACACTAGTATTACAATTTAAATAAAAACAGCTTAATTACCTTACCGGCTAACAGCTAAGACAATGAAGGGGTTAAACATGAATACCCAGTTTGTTGGTTGAACAGGGGTGGATGATGGGGGTAGTTTCCCAGTGTGGGTATTTAGGCCTACTGGGAAGGTTGCAGGAGGAGTTAACCCCTTCACAACCATAGCGGTGGGAACTGCTATGGTAATGAAGGGTTTAACCACTCCCACTACCAACCCGGGAGGCCTAACCACCACCCTTGGGGCAACTACACACTTCAGCCTCTACCCCAAAGAAACATTAAAATACAAAAATCCTTCTACCCATCTCCTCTACCCCCATTAACCCCCTCCCCAACACATATGGTACAGTATTGGACAACATTACTATTATCCAGATCTGGATAATAGCTCATTTGCCCATTTAAAATAAAACATTATCCAGCCCGCATAAAGTAAATAAAAGTTCTACTTACCCCTGCTAGGATGAAGGCTGTCTTCATCACCGTCTGCCGCGGGCAGTAACAGTATAACCAAAAACCAAACTAATAGCTACTAACCCCTTAATCACCTTAGTGATTAGTAACCACTATAGTAATTAACTGGTTAACCCGCTTCCCTCGCTACCCACCAGGAAGTCTAACAACCCTCCCGGGAGCAACTACCCCCACCCTCCATCCCCGCTACCTATTGATTGGCACAGTGGTACATCATGCCCATATAATATGGGCCTGATTAGCCACTATGGCAGTAAATGGACAGCGTAAAAATAAAAAAAATCAGCAATTAAATAAGTCCTACAAATACCTAACAATAAACTAAAAACAAGAAACAAAAATACAAAACATAACAATTAAAAACAAGATTTGCAAAAATGATGCATTGCCTGTCACTGTATTTATCTATAGCACGGAATGGACATAGATAAATTCATTGGTAGTCAATAGGCAACCTAAAACAAAACCCAAAAAGAACGATTCCTGCACTCCTACCAATTAGGCTAAAATAAAATAATGATCTCATGAAAAAGGGAAATTTTGTTAAACCCTTTGGCCAAAGCATTTTGAAGCCTGCATGCCCCATCAAGGCATACCCGTATGCAGGTACCTACACTGAATATATGTAATAATTGTCCCATGGACTAGTGATAAAAAAGTGAAAAAGCCCTGAACCTAAAAAAAATAACAAGCAGAAATTTTTTTTTTATTAAAAACAAGCATAAAAAACACAATTATAAAAATAAGCAGCAAAAAACGCAATTAAAAAGTCTAAGCAGTAAAAAAAAAAAAATCAAAAATACGTAATGAAATTGAATACAATCTATGTTTTTCTTACAAATAAAACAAAATGGACAGGAATCCAAATAGCAGTGCTCATGATGGATACATATAAAGGCAATAAGTATCAACTTGTATCAAGTGGTAGAGGAGTGAAATAATGCTGTCAGAGATATTGGACCCAGTGCACTTAATAGCAGTAAGATTTCAGTGATGTATAATGTCCATAATGTGGAGACAGATATCAGCAGTTATAACAAACAGTCTTGCACAGTACTTCATCGGACCTGTCTTACTTGCAGCACTGTTCCTGGTCAGCAACTCCCCTTGTTTGATAGGGGGAAACAATACTCACATACAGCCACTTCTCTGTTTGTGCGTGCATCACGCAATGTAGTATAAGTAGAAGAAAAATCCGAGGATTGATGCGGAGCACAGCTGAAGAAGGGGACCAGTGCCAAGATATAAAGATAAAACTAATATTTATTTGAACATGGTAGGGGGAAACAAACACACTCTGACGCGTTTCAGGCTAAAGCGCCCTTTATCAAAGAGAAAATTCATGTCTCTCACACTCGCGGTCTTATAGGGGATTCCCCGCCCACAAGATTCAGTGACGCTACATGAATTTGGCGCGAAAGTCCTGCATTCAATTCTATTGGTGAATCCAGCTTCCAATCAAAGCTCTAGATTTGGAAGGTGCGTCAAATGCGGCGCCAGGATTTCACACATAGGAATCCCCAGAACAAGAAGGATCACCCTAAAAAATCAACACCAAAAAGATCTATCCTAAAGAAATTTCCAGAAACATCTAGTCTCTCTGACATCTCGGATGGGGAGACTCGTCAACAAATAGTCTCCTTTTCAACAGATGAGGATACAGACAGAGGCCGGGATAGTACAGAATATGAAACACGACATCAGAGATACCAGGGAGAAGCATCTACATCCTATGACCTTAGAAGTCAAAAATCTTCAAAAAACCATATAAAAGGACAAGGTGCTCGCCCAAAAGAAGGGGCGTTAAAGAAAAGAAAGATCAATCCCTGATTAATAATGATAATGTCTTGAATATTTCTGGCACAATACTCTCTGAGGGGGATATGGCTGTCTTGGGTAAAGGTCTTAATTTTGCCCTTATGGATAATTTTGATTTATTCAACACAGTCATTGACTTGCAGAGATATATTAGGAAATTGTCTTTAAAAAAAAAAAATTCATCTACAAATACAGTGGTTCCTGGGTCTCCTCCATCACATGGTGGGGATGGTTTGGATCCCCACCATGTGATTGATGACACCCGGGAAGATAGGTTATCTTTTAGAGAGTATGGGGTACTCCAAGATCTAATAGATTTAACAAAGAAGATTGTGTTGATACTGATGAACACTTATTATTCCTTACGTGTCTAAACATACGCATTTTAAAAACAAGTCTATATTTTGTCCTTCATTCTCTAAAGGTCCGCATCTTGAAACCTTTGAGAAATTAGTGGAGAAGGATCTACAAACTTTAGCTAAAGGTTTTTCATTTTTCACTCCCCTTTTTGACAATATGACCAAGGAGGAACGTTTACATTTATATTCATTGAAAAATAGATCAGACATTGTCATCAAAAATGCGGATAAAGGGGGAGCTGTGGTGATTATGCATTCAGATAGCTATCGCACGGAAGCCCTAAGACAACTTAACAACACCCAGGCATACTGTAAATTGGATAAAGATCCTACACAGTCATATTTAGCTGAAATTCGCGATCTGTTGGATCTGGCAGGGAAATAGGAGTTTTAACAAAACAGGAATCAGTTTATTTGTACAATCCCTTTCCTACCGTACCTATTTTTCACCATCTCCCAAAGATCCATAAATCTCTTGTCTGCCCTCCTGGCAGACCTATCATTTCCAGTATTGGATCTTTGGGAGATGGTCTATCTAGGTACGTTGATTATTTTTTACAGACACTAGTGAAAGTGCTTCCCTCATATTTGAGGGACTCTTCGGATTTACTTCTAGATATTTAAAACATTAATTGGTTAAGCACGTTTATGTGGGTCACATTAGATGTGACCTCACTATACCCCATAATTGATCACACTTTGGGCACAAAGGCTATCAGTCATTTTCTTAATCATTCTAATTTACACTTAGCACAGAGCACTTTTTTATTAGATTCGGTTATGTTTTTGTTACAGCACAACTATTTTCTGTTTGATAAACAATATTACTTAAAGTCACAGGGGACAGCTATGGGCACGTCATTTGCACCCTCATATGCTAACCTCTTCATGGGATTTTGGGAAACTACACATATTTACGGTGACACTAACCCATTTAGAGAACATATTATTATTTTTCGTCGCTTCATAGATGATTTATTATTTATCTGGAATGGGGACTCAGACACTCCACTCTTTTTTTGAATATCTGGAAGTAAATACCTATTATTTGAAATTTACTCATATATACCATGAGACGAAAATTGATTATCTTGATGTACATTTATATATAGACGTTGACTTAAAAATACAGACCAACGTCTATAGGAAGGTCAACTCACGGAATTCCCTGCTCAGATCTAACAGTGCCCACCCTAGACCCTTAATCCGGGGCATTCCCAAAGGACAATTCCTAAGATTTATATGCTCAACGGAAGAATCCTTTCTTATTCAGGCAGAAGAACTTAAACAAAGATTTATGAACCGAGGTTATGGGGAGAGGGACCTGGAGGTTGCATTTGAATATGCATTGAATACCAATAGAAAAGAACTTTTGGTTAAAAATAGAAAAAATAACAAGACCAAAGGTAGAGTTCATACTCAGAATGATGCAACTAGCCAGTTACCACTCTTCATAACTACATACTCAAAACAAGCTGAGCAAATTAGGTCTATTCTACAAAAACATTGGGCAGTTTTAAAGTTAGACAAAGATCTTGACATATATACAAGATCTAACCCTAGAATGGATTTAAAAAAAGCTAAAACCATCGGGAATCAAGTGTCCCCTAGCCTATATTGCTCAGCAAAAAAGAGTGAGAATAAACTACCTAAAGGGTTCTTTGAATGTGGGAACTGTAACCTATGCAAATATGCAACACCATTAAAATCTATTAGGAATATATATACGAATCAAACGTATCGTATTGAGTCATTTATGACATGTAACACTAATTATGTGATTTACCTACTTAGGTGTGCCTGTGGGAGTGGGTATATAGGCAGAACTATTAGACCACTTAGAGTTAGAATAGGTGAACATATTAGAAATATTAGAAATCATGATGACAGATTTCCTGTTGCACGTCACTTTACTAGCTGCCCTCTCGGAACACTTACCTCATTTTCCTATAGTGCCATTGAGCATATATATACAAACATCAGGGGAGGAGATAGAGAAGCTCTCCTTAGCCGTCGGGAGATGCACTGGATTTATGCCCTTGGGACATTGGTACCCAAGGGCATGAACCAGGATTGGGAACTTAAGCACTTCCTGAAATAATGTATTATGACGCTCTCTTGGTCAATTATCATTGTCATTTAATATTATATTGTTGATTATTTAATTCATATTATTCATGTTAGTTACCTATAGAAATGAGTTGTCAGGTATATCATATGTCTCTATACTCTTTATATATATGTACAATTTTGATTATTCAACTAATACAGTTATGGGTTAATTATCCATATGGGTAGTTGAAGATATACCTTTTCCTTTTGTTATCTTTGCATTTTGCATTTTGGACATATGAATACACATGTAATTATTAATATGATTACAATTGCTTTTACTATTCTGTGCGATTTACCACACATATTCTCCTATGGAGATATATCAATTCAAGTTTTCTCCCCTCTGCTCTTCATCCATATAAGAAACCAATTCGTAAGCTTATGTTTATATGTTATTTGTTTGTCTTTTTTAAACTTGTATCCGCTTGTGTACAGTATATTAGTATCTTCTGTCCACTCTCACAGTCTGAACGGGAACCCTCGCCCGCATTTGACGCACCTTCCAAATCTAGAGCTTTGATTGGAAGCTGGATTCACCAATAGACTTGAATGCAGGTCTTTCGCGCCAAATTCATGTAGCGTCACTGAATCTTGTGGGCGGGGAATCCCCTATAAGACCGCGAGTGTGAGAGACATGAATTTTCTCTTTGATAAAGGGCGCTTTAGCCTGAAACGCGTCAGAGTGTGTTTGTTTCCCCCTATCATGTTCAAATAAATATTCGTTTTATCTTTATATCTTGGCACTGGTCCCCTTCTTCAGCTGTGCTCCGCATCATTCCTAGGATTTTTCTTCTACTTATGTTTTTCTTACATTTGAAGTCTTCACCATCCAATTCCGAGTCAATTAGCAACAGAAGGAATCTCGACACTTGACGCAATGATCCTCTGCAGCCGGTAAATCCATCATCTGTCCTTTGTAATCCACAGGGCAGATGTTGTCCCGTCAGCTTCCTAAATTCAAACGAGATGGGACAGGCCTTATATATGGCCTGTGACATCACATTTGAGTGTCAGGTGGTACATCCCCAATCTGATTAGAAGCTGTACCATGTGACAGTTTTTTTTTAAATGCTGCCACCACATGGTACTGGAACCAATCGCATTGTGAGTATACCACATGGTATATATCACAATCCAATTGGTTCCAATACCATGTGATGGCATTTTCAATAAAGTGATCAAAGGTTGATCACCAAAAGGTTCCCATTATATTGCACTCAGTCTGTAAATTCCTAATGATTGAACAGTAGGTGTCCCAGAGTTGCATTGTTAGTGCAAGACACCAAGGAGGTAAGTACAATAAAAAATGAAAAAAATAATAAAATTTTATTAAACTCTTCTATCAAAAAACACTCTAAAAATATTAAAAATCTTGCCTCTATTGTTAACACAGTGTGTGCTGTTTACTCCATTAGTGTCCAATAGTACTTGTGCCAGAAAACACCCTGGATACCAAATTGCCTCCAGGTGCTAGTATATGCAGAGGTTGGGAAAATAAACACCCTAATCATGGGTATACAAATACATAACTATTAACTATTAACTAAAAACAAGAAACAAAAATACAAAACATAACATTTAAAAACAAGCATTTGCCAAAAAAGGCATTGCCTGTCACTGTGTTTATCTATAGCCCACAGATAAACACATTGACAGTCAATGGGCAACCTAAAAAAAGCATTTAAAAAAACAATGAGAAAAACTAAGCAACAAGAAAAATACAAAAATAATAATTATAATAAAAACACAATAAAAAAACAAGAATCAAAAATATGCACTGAAAAAAAAAATACAGTCAATGTTTTTCCTACTTTTGACGTCCATCAGCAAAGCAGGAACCTCTTGACACTCAACGCAATGATCCTCAACAGCCGGTACATCCATCTTCTTTATTTTTACTTCCTCTGTCGTTTGTAATCCATTGTAATCCATAGGACGGATGTTGTCCTCAAATGAGATGGGACTGGCCTTCTATAAGGCTTGTGACAACACAGCATTTTTTTATTTATAAGGCCTGTGATGTCACATTTGAGTGTCTGATGGCACAGCTCCAATCTGATTGGATGCTGTACCATGTGACGGATCCTTTTTTTTTAAACGATGTGACCTCATCTTCAAGGGAAGTACGCCCCATCCTTACAACAAAATGTCTGCCATCACATGTTATATCCCCAATCCAATTAGTTGAAGTACCATGTGACATCTTCCATTTTTTTTAAAGGATGTGACACAATTTTTAAGGGATGATGTGACATCATTGAAAAAAAATGGCTGCCATCACATGGTTTTGGGTAGGGAAGGGGGTCATCCCTGCTCAACCTTAATGTTCATAAGTATTTAGATAAGATGGCGGTGCAATGGGAAAGAACAGATATATTTTCAAAAAAGTGATCAAAGGGTGATCACCAAAAGGTTCCCATTATATTGCACTCAGCCTGTAAATTCCTAATGATTGAACAGTAGGTGTCCCAGAGTTGCATTGTTAGTGCAAGACACCAAGGAGGTAAGTACAATGAAAAAATGAAAAAAATAATAACATTTTATTAAACTCTTCTATCAAAAAACACTCTAAAAATATTAAAAATCTTGCCTCTATTGTTAACACAGTGTGTGCTGTTTACTCCATTAGTGTCCAATAGTACTTGTGCCAGAAAACACCCTGGATACCAAATTGCCTCCAGGTGCTAGTATATGCAGAGGTTGGGAAAAGAAACACCCTAATCATGGGTATACATCTAAATCTTGGTTTCCCTGTCTGAGACAAAATGTTCATGTGTATGATGCTACAATTTGCAACAGTTCACAGTGCATTCATTTCTGTGGTACAAACAAAGCAACAGTAAATACTGTATGTCAAGCAGTGCTGTTAAGGTTATACACTTGTGAATCCTATAAACAAATGTTACTTAGTGTCATAGAGTATATCGATATTCTTGCACTCTCATAGTGCCTTTCAATGTATAGAGATCGCTATCTACCACCATAAATAGCAAGTCATATAAGTAAACACAAACATATGTACAACGTCTGTTTCAGACACAAGCCTATCTGAAATAGTTCTAAAGCGGCTCTAATGGAGAGAAGAAAGTTGCGGCTCAGGAACACAGCCAATCCACTGTGTGTCAAACAAGGGGTTAATGCCCTCTACGTGTATATATACACAAGTCCCAGTGCCTCAGTAAATAGTAACTAAGTTGCACATAGGTAGAAAATTAGAGCCATACAACCATAATTCATCTGCGTCTAGGGTCTGCATCTAGCGTTTGATCAGCATGTTGTTCAGCACACTGTGTGAGGCAAGTTCCTCCGAACTGGCTGACGTCATCTGCGGTTGCGTCGCCTGACTGCCCGACAGCTGTTTCGTGTCGTGAACCGGCACTTCTTCAAAGTGTGCTGAACAGTGTGCTGAACAACATGCTGATCAAACGCTAGATGCAGACCCTAGATGCAGAGGATGTATACCCTATTATCACCATTACTATAAAATCTATGTCTATTATTATTTAGTTTTTAGGTTATCAGGTTATGAGTGCCAATGCTTTCTATATTCCACATATTCTTTGTTTTTAAACCCGTTTTTTGTTTGTCTTTTTTATGTTTAAAATTGTTATTTTTGTGTATCTTTAACCAAGTTCATATTGTGTTACTTTGTGTTCCTTTGGAGCGCTTACCACTCCCTCCCTAGACGTACTGGTATTTTTCAAGCCTGATTGGTTTCCAGTTCATTGGCTAGAGAATACCCATGTGATTATTTTCAGCCAATAGACACATGGTATTGCCTACTTAGGGAGTGGATGACGGAGAGGGTGTTACTCTTTGATAAAGTTCTATCTATAGAACGAAACGCGTCAGAGTTTCACAGTTATGTGGATGTTCTTTTTCTTTTTGATGTAATTAAAGTATTTTAGTTTTTATGCGCCTGGTTGGAGTTTTTTCAGAGGAGCAGTGACCGCCGTCACTTCACTTACCTTCCCCTATGGGTAGCGGGGATGGGTGGGGGTTAACCCCCTAATTACTATAGCGGTTACTAACCGCTTTAGTGATTAAGGGGTTAGTGGCCTTAGTTGGTATTGATTGTACCGTTGCTGCCACAGAGGACATGGACGTGGTGAACGGTGATGAGGACGGCTTTCATCCTGGCAGGGGTAAGTGCAAGTTTTATTTACTTTATGCTGGCTGAAGGATTTAATTTTAATGGGCAAATGAGCTATTATCCATATGTGGATAATAGTAATTTTGCCCATTACTGTACTGTAATTTTATAGTTGTTGGGGGTAGAGGGGGTGCCCATTCATTCGAATTAGAGTTATCTTTACTCCCATTGAAGGCATAATTAACCACACGGCAATGAATTAGTGTATTGGCTAGTATTGTGTTTTAATGTTTATTGTGGGTAGTGGGGGTGGATGAAGGTGGTATTTGTCCCGTGGTGGGTGTTTATTCCTACCGGGTGGGTAGCGGTTAACCCCTTAATTACCTTAGCGGTAGTATACATTGTCTTATAACAATATCACACTATGTTGTTTTGTTTATTTCTTTCCATGTGCTGAGCAACGGCTGGATCCATTATTCCACATCCTTAGAACTCTTGGGGACTTTTTCAGCTTTTTGTCACACCCACACGGTTGTATTATAATATACTTATATTTGTATTTAGCATCCTGTTTTTTATAATCCATTTGAAACTACCACTGGAGCCATACTTCAAATAAAAACAGAATGAGGTTCACCTCCCATACTAATTAGATTAACCTGGTATAGCACCGGTAACCCTCAGGGGATTGTCACATGCTGCGGCTTACTCAATAGGGCGGCTGCATTTGCATTTAAGGCCATTTCAATGCAAAGGAGCCTGCGCTGGCAGTTTTGAATAGGGACGTTAAGAGAGGCTGCAGTTACATGTTGCTAGGCAACCAGTGAAGCTGTGAGAGATGACAGTTGAGACAGTTTTTAAAAAGAGTGTGAGTTGGAGCTGGGAGCTGGGTGAGTTAGGGTGTGTGTGCAGGGAGCAGTAGCCCCTGGCACTAGGCCTAGTTACCCCCAGAGGCCCCAGATAAGTTACCATTGCCCCAGTTTGTGGTTGCTTCAGGGACAGGCCCTACTTGAGGAGTTCTGCCCCTTTAGCTATTTGGTTAAGTTAGAAGCCACTCTGTAGTGCGCAGCCTGATTACTGGGTCTGGGATCAGACCCCCCAGAGTTATATAGAGACTATCTTCTCGGAGGCCCCGCCAAGCACTGACTGCGGCCGGCCGGTTGCAGACGGATCCCCGTCAAAGTACAGACGGTGCGGAGCTGCGGTGATATTATCCACGCTGGAAGTCACCCCACGCGTAGGAGGACATCACGTCGGATCAGGCGGATCCACTTCAGTGTATAGCGGCACCCGTGGCTGGAGGCCGGGCAGGTATCTATAAAGAGTGCACCAACACATCCAGGGATAGCGCTATCTCCAACACACGTGGGTGGGGTTTGGACATAAGGTACTTTGGGGAATACCTATGTTGATGTGTGCACCCGGTGCACGTCCATGTGTGTGTGTATACGCATTATTCTGTATACCGGAGTTATTATTAGTAGTTACAATAGTAAACAGTTATTAGCATACACTGTGTGCGTGTTTTATTATTGTGGTTCCTGTAAGATCAGGTGGGAACCCTTACAGGTGCAGGTGCTGTGTTCGGCAGCGGATCAGGTACAGTGGCGGCTGAGCTGACTCTAAAGCGGCCGCCACCGCAGTGCGCATGCAATGCGCGGGATGACGCGGCTTGTCCGCGCGTCACTGTGGCGCCGGTGTCACGTGGCGCGCCCGCTTCCCCAGCTTCCCCAACATCCCCTGAAGGTTGAAGCGGGGTAAGCGGGGTTACGGAGAAGATGCAGGGGCAGAAGGGGCAGAGCAGGAGCAGCCAGGGTCAGGAGGGGAGAGGAAGATGCGTGCGAGGGGAGGGGAGAGCAGGGAAGAGATGCGGCTGGCGCGCGGCCAAGTTCGGCACCAGCCGAACTAAGCCCCGGGAAATTACGGTCAAATGTTAGAATGAAAGTGGCCGCAGCAGTAACCCCAGGCTCCCAGTGGTGGAGGTTCAGGCCTTCAGTGAGCCTATCAGGTGACGCTCCACACCCGGTAACACAAGTGTAGATTTCCCCACATGGTCCCTATCTGCGATATGGGGGGGGGGAAAGGTGTTACATTTTGGAGGCACTACTGAGATCTCAGACCTGGGGTGCCCTGTCCTATTTTTCATGCAAATTGTCCAATTTACTTTTCCACTATGTGGGTGCCCTCAATGCAGGAAGTCCACGCATGGGCCGCAAAGCTTAGCCCAACCTCGAACTGCCTGGTCGTTGTGGGCGGAGTTCCTGCTTACGCATTCGTATCAGACATCCAGGCGCATGTTTGCAAACTCCCTGGACTGGCGTAAGCATGGGTCACAGGGCGAAGGTATGATTCCCTCTGTCAGTGGAGTGCCATGATAATCAAGGCAGGCCATGCCATAAGCGAGGTAGATGGGCCCCAATTCCTAACTCTGCCCGAGGGTCCGATCAATGGGTGCCCAATTATTTATCCTGACCTAGCAGTTTCTTTGGCTCCCTCATCCGGGGAGGCTAATAGTGAGTCTCAGTCCACAACTTCTGTTCCCCAGCCGGGAGAAATAGGATGCAGCGAACTGCACCCTAAATTATACAGAGTTTGGTGAGTAAGAGGAGCACGAATGCCCTATCTTCTGTGCCTGTGCTTACAAAAGGAGTTGAGTAAGTATGGTGGTATGGACTTTGACCCCTATCCTCTACCAATAGAACTTCTGGTAGTAAAAGTGGACATTTAAAACCAGAGACATAACATAAAACACAGACAAAGCTCAGTGCACATCCAGAAAAACTTATATACGGTACAGTGCCTAAATATACATGTATAAATAACTAATAAATAAATAAATAATTAATAAATAATAAATAATTAATAATAATTGCCATGCTCAGTAGCACTCCTTTGTGAAACTTATATGCTTATATATATGTTGTGGGTATTTTGGGGGTTCAATTTGAGCTTGTAGGTGTTCTGTATGTTTGGTAAAAGTGGACAAGCAGGAGTGCATACGATGTGTTTGTGCCCAGTGTGACTTCCCAGGTCAAAAATTAACCTGGGGACCCAAGAGTGCTTGCTGCGGAGCACAGTTCCTAGAGTCCATGCTGCTATGGATTCCGCAGAGAAAGATGCGACGCCCTCTCTACTGGGCCGGTCAATGCTGCTAATCTACCTACCTCAAGAGCGGAGGTTTTGGTGGGCCCGTGCACCCTAACAGCGGTTCCAGAATCGGTTCCAGATTCGGATCCCATGCCGGAACCACAGACGGAACCACAGATGTTCGAACCAATGAAGGCTAAGGCGTCCCTACCCCCATTCTCTTCTACTGACAACAGTATCCAATCAGCCGTGGTGATGCGCCTGCCGGCTGACCACTCAAGTGATCCTGAGGACAACGGGCTGATTGACTCACCTACTGTGGACTCTGCTGTGGGCCCGTGGGCCCTGCCAAGGCCTGTCCGGCCTTCAACGATGGTACCATCGGTCCCAGGCTTGGGATCAGTACCTGCCAACGACGACAGGGGTGAGTTGATTGCCCCAGGGGTGTCGGGTGTGAGCTCCCCGGTTATCGCGGAGCATGGTGGCTCCAAATGTAGGGTCACCCGGGCGATGGGCTCACCCCGTCATCGCGTCCTGGTGGAGGTGTCTCCCCTAGAAGATCTCTGCAGACCAGAGAACCGATTTGACCCCATCAAGGTATCCAGTACAGCGGCTATGCGCGGCACTTACTCCTACAAGAGGAACCTTCAATCCTTCTCGTCTCAAGACATGGACCTGCATGTAGATATTGTGATGTCCCCAGAAGACGTCACCACTAAAGAGATTGCTGGAGTGAACAAAGACTGTGCTGGGACTGCTCTGGTAATTATTGCCTCCTTCATGCGCACGCTGGAGCGCTTTATTCACCATGTGGTGGACCGAGGCAAAGGGCAAGACCTCCTGGCCCACCTTGTCCATGTCGAGGATGGCCGGGTAAAAGTTTGGCACCAAGACCCCTTACTATTCCTTCTACCAGGGGAGGAGATGGTTTGGGATCAGAGACTGTAGCCCCCGATCATGAGCTCCAAAAGACTCCCAGGAGTCAATCACTCAATCAGTTAAGGGTACCCCACTATGAGACTCAGCTGGCCTCGGGTATCAACATGATTTGTTGTGTATCCTATGCAATGCATTTTTCATTATATAACTCTCTGTTATATGTCTAATAACCCACACTGTGTCAAACCATTTTTTGAATTGCCACAACAAGGACCCAACTGGTCTTTGCTGTCAAGCAATTGAAATTGCTGCTACCAATTGGAGGGGGGGTGATAAACTCAACCAGATTAGCAGGCGTGAAGCTTTCTGGATTTATGATCTTAAAACCCTCTCTCCAAATGGATTAAATCTAGACTTTGATCTAGGGGTCTTTCTTATCAAATAATATAGGGTCTCTTAATATAGTGTATAGTGTTGCACTTTTTAATTACATTATATTCCCCTGGTTTCCTTTTTTCTGTATGATTGTTATTATTATTTTTATGTTTAATTGTAGGAATGATTATAATTATGAGTTTATTTTAATATAATTAATTATTTTATTATTTATATATTTAAAGATTATTATATTAGGATTATTATTATTATTGCATTAATATTTTGTTACTGCTATCTATGCAGTCTTTGATGTGAATTCATCTTCATTCATTTTTAATATGTTTGTAGGTCTGTATGTGTGTATTTGGTAGTCTTAGTCTGTGTTGTATTGTCTAGAGCTGAAGTTTTAAACTTAATTGGTATTAAATATTTCTATCCAATCAGTGATAAGTGAAGTGTATATAATGGGACTTCACCTTCACTGAACCATCCCCTGAGGAAGTGACGTTAGTCACGAAACGCGTAGGGTCAAAGGTCACGGTGCCTTGGAGTAACACTGGTTGTGAGAAGTGTCAGTCAAGTGAAGCAGGAAGCAGCATCATCGAAGCTGCAGTGCTGGCAAGCAGGAGAGTGTGGAGTTCCCTTACTCGGCGTCCATCTTGGAGAGTGTTTTGAAGCTAGAGGGAAAGAAACTACACATCAGGGAGCCCGTGAGGACCCCCACTGTTGCAGGCGTCTGCCCCACTTGGTCACACATGCTTGTTTATTCCAGTCCTGCTGTAAGTATGGTTTTGGTTTTTAACCCCTCGATGACCCGCTGCAGCAGGCTCTGTTTGTTTTATTAAATAGTTATTTTTCTTTCAGCTTGATTGTTTTATGTTTGTCTTCTGTTAAATATTTCATGTTGTTTGTCCCATTTTAACATTACGTATTACACTATTATTTTTCTTTGTTTCTGTCCCTATGTCACGGACCCCCGGATTGGAGATCTTCCAGTGATTGGAGCATTTGGATTATCTTCCTTTCCATCTGTTTGGACTCTATTAGGGACTTTGGACTCTTTTTGGGCGCTGGTCTCTATATGTTCTTTGTGTTCTCTCTGGTGTTGTTCTGCTAGTGTTCCTGGCTGCCCTGTATACATTGTGTTATTATTGTTAGTATTTTATTGCACGTAGCGCTTAAGCACTTTTCTTTGTGTTATCTGTGAGAGATGACAGTTGAGACAGTTTTTATAAAGAATGTGAATTGGAGCTGGGAGCTGGGTGAGTTAGGGTGTGTGTGCAGGGAGCAGTAGCCCCTGGCACTAGGCCTAGTTACCCCCAGAGGCCCCAGATAAGTTACCATTGCCCCAGTTTGTGGTTGCTTCAGGGACAAGCCCTACTTGAGGAGTTCTGCCCCTTTAGCTATTTGGTTAAGTTAGAAGCCACTCAGTAGTGCGCAGCCTGATTACTGGGTCTGGGCTCAGACCCCCCAGAGTTATATAGAGACTATCTTCTCGGAGGCCCCGCCAAGCACTGACTGCGGCCGGCCGGTTGCAGACGGATCCCCGTCAAAGTACAGACGGTGCAGAGCTGCGGTGATATTATCCACACTGGAAGTCACCCCACGAGTAGGAGGACATCACGTCGGATCAGGCAGATCCACTTCAGTGTATAGCGGCACCCGTGGCTGGAGCCCGGGCAGGTATCTATAAAGAGTGCACCAACACGTCCAGGGATAGCGCTATCTCCAACACACGTGGATGGGGTTTGGACATAAGGTACTTTGGGGAATACATATGTTGATGTGTGCACCCGGTGCACGTCCATGTTTGTGTATATACTCATTATTCTGTGTGGTACAGGTACCGGAGTTATTATTAGTAGTTACAATAATAAACAGTTATTAGCATACACTGTGTGCATGTTTTATTATTGTCGTTCCTGTAAGAGGACCATCCCACTCAGGTGGGAACCCTTACAGGTGGAGGCGCTGTGTTCGACGACGGATCATGTAACCCCAGGCTCCCAGTGGTGGAGGTTCAGGCCTTCTGTGAGCCTATCAGGTGACACACCACATCCGGTAACACAAGTGTAGAGTTCCGCACATGGTCCCTATCTGCGATTGGGGGGGGGGGAGGTGTTACACTGGCTTAGTTTGATATGTGTAAGTTATTTGGTATGTTGCTTAAACAACAAAAGGGGTAATTTTATTATTTTAAAGGAGCTCTCCACTCCAACCCTGCCCCCCTTCTTTTTTCTTTTTTTTATTGGGATAAGACGTAAGGGGTCCCTGGAGTTTAAAAGAACTGTGTCCTTTTCAGCTTAGGGGACTTCCTTGTTCCTGAGATACCTACCAGAGAAGGTAACTCCACTACTTAATTATATTTAAATCCCCTGGATCCCATGGGCCAATAGGAAGCTGCAATTGATGACGTCACGGCTTTCCTTAGACCAGCATGACACAGGAGATTTAAACCTCCAATTCTTCACCTAGCACAGGAGTGGCAAACTCCAGTGCTCAAGGGCCACCAAAGGGTCAGGTTTTGAGTAAATCCCTGCTTCAGGGAATGGCACCAGCACTAAGTATCTTGGGAACCAGCTGGTCCCCTTCGTCACATCCACGTTTAAAAAATAAAATGAAAAAATCAGGTTAAAAATAAAAAAAATCGAACAGGGTAAACTGCACCTTTAAGAGGTTTTTACAATGGAAAATTAAATTATACTGTAACACTTCAGATTTAATGAATAGACTGTGTCTGCATTGTTAATTTGTGGTAACAGTTGTTAGACTGCCAATCATTAATGGTAGCTATAAGTGGGGCTGACATTAAGTTTTTCATTGATTAACCACATTAATTTAACCATCACTGCTGCTGTCCCCTGTTTAAATATGCAATTCTTATATTCTAGAAGGTATTGAGCAATGGGACATGTATCAGTAGACCTGTAGTTAGTTAATAAACCACATATATGCTATGAGTTGTAATGCTTCTAAATAGAAAAACAAAACCCTGTTCAAGCATCCTTAAACATGGTTTGCTGTATGAATTAAAAATTGGGTGAATCTAAGAGTATCCCAAAGATGCTGAATATAAATTATAGGAGAAGTAGGAAGTCTGCAGTCTCTATATCCCCAGAGAAGGCTGTAATACAGTGCAAAGATATTAGCTGTGCTAGCCAAACATACAGGAGTAGAATTTCTCAGTCTTTTCACTGCATGGGAGATTATGCATATTTTGCTGGCATTCTTTGCAGAATGCATGATCTTTGAAACATAATAAATACATTAACTGTGAAGGCCTCAGAGGAAAAGATCAGATGAGTGTGTCAGATGAAGTGTGACAAATATACTATATTCAATCAATTGATATGTTAAATAATGAAATATGTTAAGTTAATATGTTAGGTTTTGAAATGCTTCTCCGTGCCAGGCAAATTGGTAAATGTAGGAGTTACATCCTGGGTCATTGCACTGTAGGTATACACAAGTATGAAAACATCAGTGATATATTAAAAACATACCTAGATTTTATGAATTGGCCAGATTCATTTTGACTTATGTAAACAAAAAAATAATAATTTTCTCATACTTTATTGTTGCTTTAAAACATACAGTATATAAAGTGACAAAGAAACTACTATGGCGCTCTCTCTATGAAAGTAGATAAAAACGATTATGATACTACCGTAATAGAGGACCTCCGCATGCACCCATATATTGGTGCACTAAGACGGAGTCCATTGTCTGCTGCTCAAACCCAAGGATCTTTCCAGGATCCCCAATGGGAACGCAGTAAAGAAACCTTTCAAGTGCCCTTTGCTTACACATGGCCGTGTAAGTAGTATTTTTATTACAACCATTCTCATCCTGATTACCATCACCAAGTAAGTGCATTGACTGTGGTCATTCCAACCTTGTGCATTACTTAGTGTATGTGGTATGGTTATTTTATTAGCCAATCCAACATTGGCTATTTATCTATGTCCTTTTGAATTTGCGCTCCCTTCATTTTCTCTTCTCTTCTACCACAGTATATCAAGTGAAGATGCTTCTGATCCAATGTTCAGCAAGTGCTCTTTGATTTCTTCAAACAATTATTTAGTCATCATTTCCACTGAGAAAAGAAGTCTAAATACAAACAGTGCTGAATTAACCTGTGCTTTTGACCTGGATGTAGAAGGTCCCTTTAACCATTGTGGATTATGTTGTGTTCTGTATATAGTATTTAATTTATTAGTCCAGTTGCCGTTGAAATTAAATAATGATGCTGACCTTTTAGTGGTTTATAAATCTTTATTATGGGCTGCCCAAGTAAGTTTATTTAGTGTGCAGTGTGCAGTGTTTTAAAAGACATATCCAAGGCACGTGAGTAATTAGGGGAAAAAATAACAAGGAAAGAGTTTGCATTGTAAAGTCAGATTAAACATTTGTCACAGACATAGTCAGAACGAAAACATAGTATACAGTATAGCACTAATTTATTTACAACATATCCAACCTACACTTCCTCTATGGGGTCAGTCCAACCTTTGTGGGAAGTGGTCACCATGTCTTGGTCAGTCTGTAATAGAAAGAATTGGAGGGCTGCACCTACTGTATTTAGGACTCATTCAGTGGCCTTACAGATGCAGCCACCAGTATTAGAACACTTACCTGGGAAATTCTGGGGCAGTCTCACAGTAAAGTCTCACCTTTGCCTCAACATTTCTGTGAGATTCTTAATGGTTCATCGGAATTACACAGCGGGGGGTCCTTGCATTCCCATTCAAACTGAATGGAACTGCAAGTGTCCCTGCTGTGTTAATCTGATGGACCATTAAGAATCTCACAGAAATGTTGAGGCAATGTTGCATCAAAGTTGAGACATTTACTGTGAGACTGCCCCAGAATTTCCCAGGCAAGAGTTCTAATACTCGTGGCTGCTTCTACCTTGTGAGGATATACCATTTGAGTCGTAAGAAGAGCAAAAACTAGTACACAGCAGTATAGAAAAAAGTTAAAGATACACTGCAGAACATGGATTAGGAAACATTAAAAAAAAAATAATAATACATACAAACAGGTAGTAAACACCACAAATCCTACCCATTTCTCACAATACTGTTCTTTATCAGTCTCACGCATTTGGTACAATACTGTGCTGACAAAGCACATTAGTGTGTGAAACATGAGGGCCACTACCTGTTTGTACTGTATGTATTTTTTACAAATACATCAATCTCTCTCTATTTTTTTCTTATTCCATGGCTTATGGTGTATTTTTTTAGTTTTTTCCATTTTGCTTTGCGCTGATATATTTGCTCTTCTATGAAACCTTGGCTTACTGTGTGCAATTAGGGTGCGACTTTATAAACAGTAGAAAGTTTAAAATACCAATGCACATCCGCTTCTTACACTTAATTCTGCTTAAAAGCCTGCAATTTAAATATAATGAATCATTTAATTAACAATTTGGCTAATCACATCTGAACTGCAGGTTATTAAGCAGCGTTAAGTGTTTTTCATTTATGATTTGCAGAACTGTATGTTTGAAACTGCTCTCCAAGTCACAAAATGTAGAGGAGGCCAAAACAAATAAAGTGATAAAGCTTTGTGAAGTGTACATAATCCTTATTGCCTGAATTCTGTAACTCTCTTAAAGCGGAAATCCCCCCGAAGGCCAAAGTGACATCTTTAAGTGGTTTTATCTGGGTGATTGATATATTTTTCGAATCTGACACCTACCCTATAACTATTATTATTTATTTTGTTCGGTTAGACTTGATCTTGTGTGTGTTGTGTGTGTTCAGCAAGTGCTTCAACAGTCACAGTTCCCCCTCCCCACAACTTTACTGGTTCTCTGGTTAGTACAGAATGGGATAAGGGTAAAGAAAACACTTGATAGACAAACACGTCAGTGGCCCCTAAGAATTTAAATTGGTCAAAAATGTGAGTTGCACCTTTAACATTTATGAAAGCCACAAGATCATGTATGTAACACCCCTAAACCCCCCTCCCCCAAGAGATATTTACTGGTAATGGGGTGTTATGGTGCTAACCTGTGGGCTTACAGAAGGCCCAGCCTCCGCACATAGGGAGCTTGGGGTGCAATGTACAGAGCCTCCCCCTGTGAGGATCCCACCACGGAAGGGTTGAACCCTCACAGGAAAATATTCTAAGGGTGAATAACCACGCACACAATAATGTAAAGTTTAAACCACAATGAGCTTTACCAACAGGGCATAAACACATATAGGAACAACAATACACAACACAATGATAATGAACACTTGCAATGTCAATCCCTTTTCCCTTATCCCAAGCACCCTGGGATAACACATGTCACCCACGCGGAGCAATAGCGTATGGCTGGTAGCGCTAGCCCACCTGGTGTCATGTGTTGGGTAACTTCCGTTGTGAAGCTCATGCAACGGAGCCTCGCTCCTTAGATAGAGACAGGTGTAGTGTCCTACACTGCAGGACCTCCAAATAAAGTGGGGTCCGCCGCTCATGTTATCTCTGGACCTGGGGGGTTTCCTTCCTTGGAGTCCAATCTGCTCTGCTGCTTCTCCGCTGGGATATTACAGGGATGGGTCCCTTACTTATCGCCAGCCCTACAAGACTCGCTACTGGGATTAGGGATCTAACTGGTGCCTAGGGGAGTAACACTGGCCTAATCCTAGGCAGCCTTACTACGTCCCAGGACAGTCATAACACCTTGTGTGCTCTGGCATATCTGACTCCACATGTCACAGACACAAAGTATCATTCCCTGCTCAGTGTCAGAGTTCAAGGACATCGAGTTTATTTTAGTCCATCCCTGCCTCCCCAGAGTCAGCGTGAAGCGCTGTATAAATGCCCCCAGTGGCCAGGAGGAGTACCTTGCTACACTTATTTAACCTTCTGCTATAACTGTTATGCCAATCACATCTTCGGCACTTCTCTTTCCAGGATTTTAGTTATTAATGAACAGTGAGTTGAATTCGATCCTTCTTCGCCCATCTCACACTGGTCTCTATTCAATATTGTTGCTATCAGGGTAATGCAGTTAACTATGTTTTAACTTTTATTTGCCCGAATGAATATAGCGGTCAAATTGTGATGTACTAGACGATATTGAGGACCACTCCTTTTTTTTAAATTAACAACCCCAGAGTACCACTAATTTTATTGGCAGATTAATAGTTCCACTCTCTAGTTAAAGGGGACATGTTTATTTTAGGAAGTTTCTCACCCTTAAAGACTTCCAAGCATTAACATTGTGTAAATCTTTCTGAATTATGGTGAAAATAACTAATACTGGGACCAGTTATTTTCACCATAATTCAGAAAGATTTACACAATATTTATGCTTGGAAGTCTTTAAGGGTGAGAAACTTCCTAAAATAAATATAGAATTTTAAGTCAGACTAGCACCACTATTTTTGTTTGTCACTTTGACCACTAAATGAAGTTATTTCTTTGTTAACTACAGTATGGTATAGTGAACCTGCTTCTCATTTTATTTAGTGGCAGTGTCTGAGCCACATAATAGAAGTTAGTGAGTTGTACATATTGCATTGTATATTCTTTTCTATTATTTTTCAGTACTGCGTGCTGTTGTGTTGCGTTTTTCTGATCCGTACCTTTAATGTTACAATATCATAACGAGTGTTTCCATCACATTAATCTTAGTTGATATTAGGTAACTGTTGTTTACTTTTTCTGGTACATGTGCATTGAAGTAAATAATATAAATAGTGCTATAATAACCACGCTCCTGTGGTGATAAAGGATCTTGCAGATTATAGATGTCTGTACCGTGCCCCACTTTCTTCTATCTCTTGGTTTGGCTTGTTGTTTCCTTCTCATATTGGTTCAGATTCTTGATTTACCTGCCTTAAACAATCCCGCTGTGCTGTCTGTAGACTCAGTCTCATTAAATTCCAAGCACTTGCTGCTAAAGCAGGGACTGAATATTAAGATGCTTTTTATGTTTTATTTTTCTGTTGTGCAGGAGAGATACAGAGAGGGAGAGAGATAAAGAAAGAGAGAGAGAAAACACTGAAGATAGTGCTGAGAGAGGAGGTCATGGCTTCTTCTCCTTTTTCTTTACTGCCAGATAAGCTTGCATGCACAGGAGGTTATGCCATCGTCAAATGTAAAAAAAAACAGTTACCTTTCACAGATTTGTGAGTGAAATGTGCACAACGTTTTTAGATTATGTAATACACAGATGTGTTGACTAGATTCTCAAAAGTTAAAGTACTGGACCTGGGACCCGACCTTCTTGTTTTCAAGCCTGTCCTAAGTAGCTTAGAGCACATTATGTGACTTAGATTTGCTGTGAATTAAGTTTGTTTGGGGCTTTTGACGTGGAGTTTCAATTCTAATATTCTACAGCATGCCTTGGACTGCAAGCTTTGGGTTTTATGATTGAGCCCATATACAGGACTGATGACAAGGTGGGGGGCTCAGGGACATATGTCCCAGGAATGGCACGGAAGGGGGCCCGTTCTGACAGTTCAAAACGGGAAGATAGGCCTGGCTGCAAGTCAGACTCAGCTTGTGCTATCGTCTGCCTGGGCAGGCCAATACAGAGCTGCCAGGTAGGGCCCAAGCAGACCCTGCACCCTCCTCTTTACAGGTAGAGCACAGGGAGGTGAGAGAGAGAGAAGGGGGGGATATAGAGAGAGGACTGAGAGCTCGAGAGGAGTGGGAGTGGGAATGTGAGTGGGGGGGGCGGTGAGAGAGAATGGAGAGAAAGAGCGCTGAGTGAGAGGAAGTGAGGGGGGTTGAAGGGTGAGCGAGAGAAGAGGGAGAGAGATTGAGGGGAGAAATAGAGAGTGAAGGAGAGAAGGGGCTGGAGTATTAGAGAGAGATGGGGCTGGGGAGTTGTGGGGCCACCGATTTGATCAAGGTTCCCTCCTCCCCCAGTTTAAAAGCTTGTCAGGACTGACCCCTCCTCCCCCTCCATTGTTCCTGCTAAATAACCCAGGACAAGGGCAGTGACTCTAGTCCTGGGCCTCAGGCAAGCTTTCGTTGGACCTGCCCATATACCGTATAAAATATGCTTATATTATGGTTATGCAAACTCACCCCCAATCAGTGCATTGCCTGTGTGGTCAAATATAAATAATTATGTACAAGTAAGGAGTTACAGCCAAAGTTTCCATTTAAAATACAGGGTATGTATGTTCTACTTTGCCTAATGAAAAAGGGTAATGAAAATATATTGCCTTTAACTAATTACATTTGTACATTTCATTCTGCAAAATGAACCTGTAACCCTCTCTGTTAACAAACATCTTGAATTGTCTTTTTCTCCGTGGATTATGTTTACCTGTGTAACACGTGTTCCCCACTCTAAGGGAGATTCACTGTTGTTACCTGGTGTTGGTGCTACCTGTTGGTTCACAGGAAGGCCCTGAGCATCCGCCGGTGTTATTTGGGGATAAGCAGGACAGGCTTTCAGTGCTGGATGGTTCTCTCTTGGTACAGCGCCTCCATTGCCACAGGGCCGATCATAGATAGCTGCAGTCCCCTATGGAAAACACTCCTCTCTCTTCCTGAAGAACTGCAGTCTCAGACAGGAGTATAAAAAAACAGCATCTGGGTCTTTATTCAGCAATTACAGCATACACAGCATACAGTACATGTAAACCTACATGCTCTTTCTTTGGTCCCTGGACTCAACCCCCAGGGCTTGAGGCCCCAAAGGTCTACCCTGACTCTCATATCCCCTGGTGGAATATGGAGTAGCTGTTCCTATTCCAAGAGGGAGGGGAAGGAAGGTGAACCAGAGCTCTGGCTCCAAACTTCCACACTCTGCCTAAATTTGGGTCTGCAGACCCTTTTGTACCTGGGGGAGAGTCCAGGGTCTGAGCCCTAATAGGGCCTTACCCAGGCCTTAGGCCCACCCCCCTGACTATCAAGGGAGTTGTTTACTGCTGCAGAAGCAAGGGCATAGATTTAACCCTAGCACTGCCTGCGCTGGTACCAAGGCTTGTGTGTTAGGTAGAGGATTAGTAGCTCAAGGGTTACATGGCTACAACTGTACAACTAAGATACAGTAAAAGGTACAATTATTTTGGCACTTCTCTGGTCTGTTATCAATATTTCTAAAGCTAATGCAGTCATACTATAAATTAGGCTACAGAGAATGTGCAAATTGGGTTTAGGCAGGTACTGGATGTTTTTTTAATTTCCTAAATGAATTCAACACAATGAGTATGACACTTGCATAGTGTGTTTGTCTGGGAAATTCATGTCCATCTATTATTTCATTTGTAAGAGTACTGTGATATACTCAATACACCAGACAAAGTAATGCAGGTAGAGAACAATACAGAAAAACTGAAATTATACTAACAAATAAGAAGAGAGGAATGGTCATTTGGTTTAACATAGAAACAAAGAATTTAACTTTAGATAAGAACGACTTGGCCCACCTGGTGTGCCCATTTTCCTATATGTTGTGAAACCTCAGACCTGTCACGGGAGACTCCTGTGGCGGGTAGGATCTCGGTGGCCGGAACAGCACGAGCGTAGTACGGGTCACAATCAGAGGGTCCGAGGCAGGCGGCAGACAACACAGTCAGGAAACAAGCAGAGGTCCGAGGCAGGCGGCAGGTAGCGAAGTCAGGTAACAAGCAGAGGTCCGAGGCAGGCGGCAGGTAGCGAAGTCAGGTAACAAGCAGAGGTCCGAGGCAGGCAGCAGGTAGCGAAGTCAGGTAACAAGCAGAGGTCAGCAACGAGGAGACTGGAACAGGACAGGGGAGCAAGGACAGGTCTGGGGGCAGGGACTGAGAACAGGAACAAACAGGGACAAGCCAGATTACCAGCAAGGGCTTTTACTGTGAACAGACTTCTATAATACAGGTACAGGTACAGAAAACAGATCAGGATCAGAGGCATGTGCAATACTGTAGGAGTCTGACTTCAAGCAAAGGCAAAAGCAACAGACAGGAAGCAGAGCTATAAAGGACAGAGACAGGAGCAACAAGAAGACAGACAGACAGACAGAGGAACCCAGAGGAAACAGAAGACAGCAGCATACCCAGTGGACAAAGAAGAACCATGGCTAGGCAGGAGGTCTAGGAGACCCTGACAAGACCCTATTTGATCTTCGGCTTTCTTTCACATTTACGATACCCTTATCTCTATCCTTTGAATTGTTTCATTCCCTAATCTTTTTTTAGCTTTTCTCACCTTTGTTGGGATGCTATTCCATTAATCCAGCAACCTTTCCATGAAAAGATACTTCCTCACATTTGCGCCTGTGCCTCCCCCTACAGCTTGAGAGCATAACCTCTTGTTCTGGCACTTCTCTGAAATGTGCTTCCCTTCTGTAACTTGTTGAAACCCTTCTTTTATTTGACCATGTCAAACATATTTCCCTCTCCCTTTTATATAATCTGCACATTTTGAGGTCCCTTAGTACTTCCCAATAAGTTTAAACCCCTTGAGTGCCCCAAGACATAGCTACCATGCCATGAGGTCTGACACTCCATGGGTTCCATGATGAAGTACTGCAGTAGCTTTTTTCTAATTTCTAGGTGAGATTGCTCCTGTGGTGTGCTGAACATAATCTGACCAGACGTTCACATCATCAGTGAACATCTTCCATCCACATCATGAGTGATGTCGCAATCATGTGATCGATCCAGAGGAGCGATCACATGATCACAATGTGCTAGAGGGCCTGGTGCCATGGCTCCTTCAACACTCAAAGGGTTAAGTAAAAGTACTGTTTTTGTTGTTGATTGTTTGTAAAACTGATGGTTGAAGACCTGCCCATCTAATTGTCACTGATTAAAAAAAGGACTTGGAAACAAAGGTTGTTTGATGCACATTTATCAAAGTTTTATTTCATGTTTTTTAATTTATTCCAAACAATGTGAATATTCTATTTACACTAATAGGCTACCTCTTATTTCCTTTGTGTTCACGGTATTCTGGTAGTCTTGGAAGTGCTTGAATCATAAACCAGTCTTCGAACACGTGTTATTATTATTTATAATAATATTTTACCAGGAAAAATACATTGAGAATTACCTCTTGTTTTCAAGTATGTCCTGGTTACAAAATAATAAGTTGACAATATTACAAGTTAGCAAAAAAAAAAAAGGGGGGGGGTAGGGAGTGATCAACTAGAAACCATACTAATTAATTAATTGAATAATCGATAATTAACAAGTGGGTGCCACCTGTGAACTGAAGTGAATCAGAAAAATTCATGAACATACAAGACAGTATGGTCAAAGGAAATTCACTTATATGCACACCACTAATACATAAAACATAACCTTTATTGACATTACATAAAACATATATTACCGATAATGTTGGTGTAACCGCAAATTAAAATTAAATGTGACGAACTGCTAGTCCCCTAGTCTAAATAGTAGATGGTAGATAATATAATAACCTAGGGATACTCAGAGCAGAAGCAACAGTGGTATAATTAACCAACTAAGTCCAGATCTAAATGGCACCTCAATTAGCATTATATTAGGGTGCAAAGGAGTTTACTACCATTGGTGTAATGTACCTTTAATAGAAGTACATATCACTGACAAAGTGCTCCTTAGTGGATCTCTGAGGGTAGACAGTACCAGACCCCTTATACCACAAATTACCACAGCACCTCTACACTCTAAATACAGGTATACAGTAGTCAAGTGCAAAGAGCACAGATAAATTGTTCCAGAAAAGGGGGTGTTCGGTAAGAGAAGGAAGAGCGACCATATTTTTATTGAACCTAGAAACTTCTGTATAAGCAGGTTTCTGGAGGTGGTAAGTGCTGTGTACAGTAGAGTTGAGAAGTCTGCTCAGATAATTAGGTAATGTGTCCACAAAGTATTTGAAGGTAAGCCAGGAAAGATGTACGTAACGTCTGGACTCAAGGGATAGCCAACCTAGTTCAAGGTTTGCTATAAAGTCGGTATTCACATAGCTCCGATAAAGTGTATTGATGATAGAGATGAGGATAGAGATGATGATAGAGATGACAGAGAAGTTTGTGAACCGCAATGATAATTACAGAAATTCCATGATTTTTCCATGATAACCTTTTTGAATCAAAACCAGTCTTTTCTTGATTATCCAATAGGGTTTATTTTAACCAATTTCATGTCTTTTGAAACAAAATGATGTATGAATTAGATCAACAATAAGTAATTAAGAGTCAGGGCATGTGAAAAAATAAGTGAACCCCTGATTGTATCAGCTAAATTAAAAGATCATTAGAATCGGGTGTTTAGATAATTAGGTAGATCTCGAAGGGTGAGTTTAGGACTCCCCACCTTATATAAAGATCAAAAACTTTGAGTTTGGTCTTCACCACACAGGTGTGTGGAAACACGTCATGCCACAAGATAAATATATATATATATATATATATATATATATATATATATATATATATATATATATATATATATATATATATATATATAAAACGAATAGATAATACCGTTCTGTGCTTAACGAAATGCTTTTATTTGTGCGAGCCTTTGAGATACACTGATCTCTTCTTCTGGCGGTGTTACAATATCTATAAATATAAATATATACAGCATATCCTTATTGTGATATTATGCTTTCTAAGCACTGTGGTCATAATTTTAATATAAAGGTTTCTGCTTTTCACAACTTCTCTGTGGATTTAATTTCGCATGCCACATTAAAAGAAAGGAGTGGAAAGACCTAAGTGGCCTTTACAACACACAGTCAAGGCACTTGACAAGCATAGCTAATCATGCAGCAAGGAGGACTCTGCTACAAATGAGTGAAGTTGGAGACATTATTTCAAGACAAGAGAAGCATTGGCTTTGTGTAACTTCTTGAAATCACCTTAAAATGATATAGCCTGGTTTCCCTGTTCCCCGCTTACCTCCGCTACAGCGTGGGAACCAACGGAGCGTTGTGGCAGTGTCAGGGAGGACTGAGTTTCTGGAGACTCCCGGCAGCTCCCTATGTAGGGTGCTGCCATCTTGAGAGTGCGCGCGAAAGCGTAGTGGATCGCGTCAAGTGCAGAGGACCTCCTAGAGGTGGCCAATACATAATAGACTGTGGGGACAACAAGCCCCATTATGCTGATAGATTACGGAGCAGCCAGATTGATACATTTGGCGTGCTGAGGAGCACATCAGTCGGAGCTGGGACAAGAAGAGGGTAGGATGTGTGCAGGGTGTTTGTGACCCCTGTACTAGGCCAGAGACCCCCATAGGCCCCAGCTAAGCCCGACTCCCTGTTTAGCTTGTGGCTGCTGCAGGAACCATCCCAGTAGTTAGGAACACTGTCCCTGTAGCAACAACCATGAGGGACACAGCCAGGATGCTGCGGCAACCTGGCATCTGGTGGTCTGGGACCAGATCACCATACACAGAGAGAGACTATTATGGTGGAACCCTCCTGCAGGACACCACGCAGAGGCGAATTCATCGCTGATGATGACGGCGTTGGACCGGACTGCTTCCCCTTGTCTTCAGTCGGTGTTACCGGGTGCTGGAGTACCCGGCAGGTATCACACCTACACCACAAGTGCACCAACTTTAACACGCGGTTGTGGGCAGTGCTGTCACACACACTCTGGGTGGGTTGACGCTTGTGGACACCAGGGTGTTTTGGTGTCCAGGGGCACCTCAGAACATTGGGGATATTCCATCCAGGTGTGGACACTGTGTTAGAGGGCACTGTGGTGTTACGGCCGTGCGTGGCGAATTTGGTGTGGGTGTTATATTGTTGTTACCTTTTTCATATGCATGCAGTCAACTGTTATCTTGATTAGTGTGTGTATTATTACATTGGGTCCTGTGATGGGGTTATCCTACATATTGGATCCCGCACAGGTAACGCACCACACACACAATAGCTGCCATATCTCCCATAGGGTGGGGGAAGCTGCGCTACAATTATAATTCGAAAAACACTAACACGTTGTTAGGAATGTGAGCACACAGCGCCTCAGGCGGAGCTCACGGCTCTCTCCTTACACTGCTCAGACTCTTCCACTACAACCACGCAAGCCCCCTTCAGCTTCATCACTTACCCCTCGGCATGGTGGGACGCTCCACGAAGTACTTCCTCCACGCTCTGCTCCGCAGCCGTCGGCGCGGAATCGCCGCCCCGCGCACACGTGCGCACCCCACAGTGCTTCCTCTCATGCGCACGGCGGATTTACAGTGCACACACAAAAGCACTTGAACTTATCCCCACCCAGGCTCCGCCCCCAAACAACGCACGGTTACAATCTGGCTCTTGCTGAGTGTCAGCTGAGCTCTAAGAACAGCATCCAATGCACTGAAGCTCCCTGAGCTCCTCCAGGCACGCCCCCTCTCCTGGTTGGCTGTTCCAGCTTTATATACCCTCTCTGTTCTGTGCTTCCTCGCTCGTCATAGTTTTTGTATGGGTGTTTCACAGTGCTTGTTCTTTGATTCTCTCGGTTTTGACGCGGCTTGGCAGACTACCCCCTTTGGCTCTCGACTTCGGATTGTTCCTGTTTACTTACCTTCTGGCTCCCTTTGACCACGGCACTCATCTCGATCCTTCCATACGTCTCTGTAGACGGACATTCACAGAGGTACACAATTTGGAGACGTTTATAATGTGAAATTATAATAGGCTTTATTGTGCCTTTTCATTTTTATCAGGAAATTATCCAAACACAGGGGGGGAACAAAGCTTCCATTCACTTGGGAGTATTTCTAGTGAAATCCTTGCAATTAGTTCACATCTCCATTAGTTAAGCTTTTCCCAGCCCAAACACATAACATGAAAATAAGCAGATATAAGCAGTCTCTTAATAATGAAAGTCTTATCTGTTTAGTTGCTGTAGATTAAGCTTCTCTGCTCTCCTGGAACCGCACCCGTGCGTGCACAGAAAAATATCAGCATCCAGGTTTAGAAGTCTTATTTGGTGTCTTGCAATCAGCTCTGCTGTGTGGCTGGCAGAGCTCAAGACTGGTCAGCTCCAGAGATCTGGGTTTCTTTTGGTCAGTCTCTCCTGGGACTCAAGAACCTCTGCTCTGTCTCTACAAAGGTCAGCTCTCAGTCAGAGCTAAAGAGAGTGTCACTTCCTGTCTCAAAGGCAGGCTTTTTGTAAACAATCTAATCAGACAGGTGGTGTTTAGTAATTAACTACCACACTGCTAGATTAAAGGAACATTACTGAACACGGATAAGTCCCCTGTTACAGTCCCCTACCCCTGATCTCGGCAACGACCATTCTTCTGGGAAAACGGTACCGGCAAGTATTCACGCAATACACCTCATCTGGCCTGGCACCATCTAATACCACAACCCGGACACGTCCCTCTCTCTGTCTGTGTGTGTATTCATACCTGCCACCTCAGTTCTAGGGACATGTCTGGTCTGCGGGCTACTCCGGCGTAACATTATGACGAGCCCACAAGACGCAGACCAGGCCGAACTGAGGCAAGCAATCTCTACGGTGATACAGCAAAACCAGGCCATGGTCGATCAGATTGTGGCCCTAAACGCCAAATGGCCAAACTTTCGGCTCTGGTATCGGAAGCACCTGTTCCTCTTTCTCCTCCACTGACTGCAGAACCAGTCAGACCCAGCAGTCAGGACATGAAGATACCGCCTCCCAAGCCTTACGCCGGCAAACCGCAGGAGTGCAGAGGTTTCCTTAACCAGTGCGAGGTTCAATTTGAAATGGCACCCCTTCAGTACAACACAGGCCAGAAGAAGGTAGCCTACGTGTACAACCTACTGACGGCAGCGCGCTGGCATGGGCCTCGCCAGTCTGTGAGTTGCGCCCGGACCTGACACAAGACTTCCTAGCCTTCAAGGGTAAGTTCCGACAAGTCTTTGATTCCCCTGCACGCCGGGAGATGGCGTCTGTTTCCCTCCTCCAGATAACTCAGGGGTGAAGATCGGTGATACAGTATGCGGTGGAATTTCGCACGCTCGCCGCCAAGACGAACTGGGGACAAGAGCCGCTCGTCTCCGTCTTCTGGCAAGGTCTCTCGGAGTCCATCAAGGACGAGCTTGCTCGGCATCCCAGGCCAGACCAATTGGAGGCGCTCATCGACTTGGCTGTATGCATTGATCAACGCATCCAGGTACGACGCTAGGAGAGACAGCATGCCCGGCCACTAACCTTCCAAGCACCCTTCCCCAACTCTCCTCTGATTCCTAGATCGCCTCCTTTGCAGCAGCTGGCACTGGAGCCTCCCGAGCCAATGCAATTAGGGGTGCAACAGATCCGGAATCGACTACGACAACACCGCTACGCCGGCGGACTCTGTTTCTACTGTGGATCCCCTGAACATCTGGTCCGTGCATGCCCTTTGCGTCCGGGAAATGGGAACACTCAGTGAGTATGGGGGGCTCTCACTGGGTGTTATCTCTTCTCGTCCCCTCCCCAAGGAGGCACTGCCTAAGAAACTTACGATTCCTATTTCTCTTGCAGGCGCTGAGTTTTGCACATATACTGCTGCCTTTATCGACTCCGGTGCTGGAGGAAACTTTGTAGACCTCGATTTCGCCAAACAGAACCGGATACCTTTGGTGAATAAGGCCCAACCTATTACTTGGTTGGGATTGGCGGACGTTCGCTGTCTCCAGCCTTTATCTCGCTACAGACCATACCCCTCCTCCTATCTAATTACTCCCACAGCGATACCCTGGTCCTTAACGCCATCCAGGCCCCAGGTATGCCGGTAACCCTCGGCCTACCTTGGTTGCAGAAGAACAACCCTCCAATTGACTGGGTCTCACCTACCCCTATCACCTGGAAATCGAGGTCAGGGAAGTCTCCCAAACTCTTGGCTAACACAATGACTCAGGACTCTATTCTTCCCTCTGTGTACCACCCTTTCCACGAGGTCTTTAACAAGGTCCGCTCAGAACAATTGCCTCCTCATCGGTCCTACGATTGCCCCATCGATTTGGTCCCAGGATACACCTTGCCCAAGTCCAAGACTTACCCATTGTCGATACCTGAGTCTCAAGCCATGGAAGACTACATAAATGAGAATCTTGAGAAAGGATTCATACGGCCCTCCAGTTCCCCGGCGGGAGCAGGGTTCTTCTTCGTGAAGAAAAAGGATGGTACTCTGAGGCCATGTATTGATTACCGGGGCTTGAACGGTATCACCATCAAGAACCGCTATCCTCTCCCCTTGATCACGGAACTCTTCGATAAACTGCGTGGGGCTTAGATATTTTCCAAATTGGATCTCCGTGGGGCGACGAGTAGAAGACGGCCTTCAACACCCGCTGTGGGCATTATGAGTACCTCGTCATGCCTTTTGGTTTATGTAACGCCCCGTCTGTCTTTCAGGACTTTATTAATGATGTATTTCGTGAGGTGCTCAACATCTTTGTTATTGTCTATTTAGATGACATTTTGATCTTCTCCAAAAATCTCCAGGATCACATTTGTCACACCTCGTACATCCTCTCACGTCTACTCAAACATCACCTGTACGCCAAACTAGAGAAGTGTACCTTCCATCAACGCTCTACCCAATTTCTTGGCTACATTATTTCGGACAAAGGCTTTTTGATGTATCCAGGTAAACTCCAGGCAGTTACGGAATGGCCCAGACCAGAAACTCTCAAGGCTATCCAGCGCTTTTTATGGTTTGCGAACTACTATCGGATGTTCATTCGCAATTTTTCCACTCTTGTGGCCCCCATCACGGCGCTGACTAGGAAAGGGGCTGACCCTTCTGCCTGGTCCGCCGAAGCTATCTTCGCCTTCCAGGCCTTTAAAGAGACATTTGTCATGGCACCGATCCTGCGCCACCCCAACACGGATCTTCCCTTTGTATTAGAAGTTGATGCATCGGACTGCGGTGCAGGGGCTGTACTATCACAGAGGTTCTCGCCCCAGGATAAACTTCACCCTTGTGCGTATTTCTCCAAGAAATTCTCCTCCACCGAGAGGAATTACGACGTCGGCAACAGAGAGTTATTGGCCGTTAAAATGGAACTACAAGAGTGGAGACATCTGTTGGAAGGGTCAAGGGAGCCATTTTAACGGACCACAAAAATGTACTTTATATCGAAGCAGCACGTCGCCTCGGTCCTCGACAAGCTCGCTGGGCACTCTTCTTCTCTCGCTTCAACTATCACCTATCCTATATCCCAGGAACGAAGAACGTGAAGGCAGATGCGTTGTCCAGACAATACTCCTCGGAAGACAGGCCTGAGGCAACTTTGGAACCTATCCTACCTCCCGAAAGAATTTTGGCTACTTCCACCTTCAAATCGCTAGACAAGATAAAAAGGTACCAGCAACAGATCCCTTTAAACACGGCTATCCCCTCTAACAGGCTCTTCGTCTCGCCCCGATTCATTCCAGAGGTCCTACATTGGGGACACTCTTCTAAACCCGCAGGTCACCCGGGCTTCAGAAGGACGTTAGACTTAAGTCGTCGGAACTTTTGGTGGCCCAGTATGTCTAAAGACATTGCAGAATACACTCGTGCTTGTCCTGTATGCGCCCAGAACAAGACACTTCCACAGAGACCTCAGGGACTTCTCTTCCCATTGCCAGTGCCTGTTCGTCCATGGTCCCATATCTCCATGGATTTCAAACCCCGACCTCCCTAGGTCTAGGGTCTTCAACACCATTTTAGTTGTCGTATACAGGTTTTTGAAGATGGCCCACTTCATCCCCCTCAAGGGACTGCCCTCCTCTCCCGCCCTAGCAGACATTTTCTCCGAGCATATCGTTAGGATTCATGGCATTCCGTCTTCCATTGTCTCTGACAGAGGATCCCAGTTCGTCTCCAAGTTCTTGAGGACCTTCACTAAAAGACTGGGAATTGTCTCTTCCTACTCCTCTGCATACCACACCCAGTCCAATGGACAGACAGAGAGAACTAACCAGTCGCTGGAGAAATACCTCAGATGTTTCATCTCCGATTCCCAGGATGATTGGTCCCAACTCCTCCCGTGGGCAGAGTATGCGGTCAATTCGGCCTGAAGTGAATCCACCTGAGAATCTCCATTTTTTGTCAATTATGGGTTTCACCCTCCCTGCCTACCTATTTCCAATGTTACTTCTGGGGTACCGGCGGTAGACGAACGGATTTCCACTCTCCAAGACATTTGGTCCAAGGTACAAAAGTCTCTCCACAAGGCCGCCGATACTGCTAGACTTCAGGCCAATCGCCACCGTCGGCCGGCACCCAACTACAAGCCAGCGGATTTAGTATGGCTCTCGTCAAGAAACATCTGCTTGAGAGTCCCTTCCCCTAAACTGGCTCCTAGGTTTTTGGGACCCTTTCCCATCGTGGAGCAGATTAAACCAGTGGCGTTTCGCCTTAAACTACCACCCTCCATGAGGATCCCAGACGTTTTTCATGCCTCGCTATTAAAACCCCACACTGCCAATCGTTTCTTTTCTAAACAGACCAGCAAGCCAGATCCAGTCAAGGTACTCAATAACGAGGAATACGAGGTACAAGCGTTACTGGACTCCTGCATCTCCAGGGGGCAGCTTCAGTTTTTGTTCCACTGGAGGGGTTTCGGACCCGAGGAGAATTCATGGGTTCTGCTCAAAGACATCCATGCGCCCAGCCTCCTGAAGACTTTTAGGAGGAAATTTCCGGACAAGCCGTTCTTGGACCGTCCTGAGGCCGATCCTGAAGAGGGGGGTACTGTTAGGAATGTGAGCACACAGCGCCTCAGGCGGAGCTCACGGCTCTCTCCTTACACTGCTCAGACCCTTCCACTACAACCACGCAAGCCCACTTCAGCTTCATCACTTACCCCTCGGCATGGTGGGACGCTCCACGAGGTACTTCCTCCACGCTCTGTGCCACAGCTGTCGGCGCGGAATCACCGCCCCACGTGCACGTGCGCACCCCACGTTGCTTCCTCTCATGTGCACGTCGGACTTACAGTGCACACACAAAAGCCCTTGAACTTATCCCCACTGAGGCTCCGCCCCCAAACACCGCACGGTTACAATCTGGCTCTTGCTGAGTGTCAGCTGAGCTCTAAGAACAGCATCCAATGCACTGAAGCTCCCTGGGCTCCTCCAGGCACGCCCCCTCTCCTGGTTGGCTGTTCCAGCTTTATATACCCTCTGTTCTGTGCTTCCTCGCTCGCCATAGTTTTTGTATGGGTGTTTCACAGTGCTTTTTCTTTGATTCTCTCGGTTTTGACGCGGCTTGGCAGACTACGCCCTTTGGCTCTCGACTTCGGATTGTTCCTGTTTACGTACTGTACCTTCTGGCTCCCTTCGACCACGGCACTCATCTCGATCCTTCCATACGTCTCCTACCCCTGATATCGGCAACGGCAACGACCATTCTTCTGGGAAAACGGTACCGGCAAGTATTCACTCAATACACCCCATCTGGCCTGGCACCATCTAATACCACAACCCGGACACGTCCCTCGCTCTGTCGGTGTGTGTATTCATACCTGCCACCTCAGTTCTAGGGACAGGTCTGGTCTGCGGGCTACTCCGGCGTAACACACGTCATAAACTATTTCAGACACCTAAATAGGAGCCTGAATGAATCTGTTGAAGGGATAAAATTACAGCTCCCGAAGCAACATGTGCAACAGCTTTAAAAAAAAATGGAATCTATTGAGTCGATCAGGGAAGCCTCTGAACAAATGAATAGCAGGAGGATAGGAAAAGCAGCAGTATAAATCAGTATTAAAAATAAAAAATTGTCTGGATTCAATAGGAAAACTGCTTTCATTCGATGTTTTAAGGATTGTATTCCTAATAATACATTTAACGAAGAAAATGAGAAGAGAAAAAGAAAAAAAAACTGTTATAGTCAAAGAGTAAGACCATAGCTGAAGACTATGGTGCAATAGTTAGTACACACTCTGAAAATATACTAATATTCCAGCCTTTAAGTTGTCTCTTTCGGAACTTTAACCTTTAATTACATTCTTATCTTGAAAGTCGTGAAAATGAGTAAAACTCAAGTATTGACATATTTTATGCCAATGTTTTTTTTCTATCACTCGTTGCATCTCTTGTCATTTTTATTTCAAATGAGTCAGGATCAATCACTTTAAGAGTGAACTGTGTCCTCTCACTACCATAAAGCAATGCTGCTGAACTTAATTAGCGCAAATCAAGCATTGTAATCTTAATGAATGCCAGTTATGGTTACATTAATATAAACGTTAATTCATGCTGACTGCATTTGTTTTGAAAAATGCAAATGTAGTGTAGCACATATACCCCCACCCTCTAGGAGATGCAAGCTGCGACTACTAGCTGTTGTGGTGCAGCATACCTGTGAGGGTTCAGGAGAGCTGAGTGGTCTGCGATGGGGTGGAGACCAGGACAGGTTTTTGGTGTTATCTTGGGTTCTCGGTTTGGTATCAGCGCCTCCAGCTTCTTTGGGCTCAAAGCAGATTGGTGTCAGTCCCCTCTGAAGCACATCTCTCATACACCACACACACTGACTCAATCCAGGCAGGTGTAAAAGGGTAACTAAGGGGCTTTATTGCAGTCACTGCATAGATGGTATTATAGCGGTGCAGGACCTCAGATGATCCCAGGCATCTGGATGGTGCTTGCTCATGAGTCTGGAGCCTTGATGATTAAGGGGAGTAGGGGGAACTCACATCCTCTCCTTAGGAAGGAGGGGAACAGACTGATTCAATTTGTCTCTTCCCTTCTGTGGAACAAGAAGGGGCGGGCTCAGGGTCTGTTCCTATACCAGATAGGCTCTTACCAGGCCATGAGTCACCACCACACTTGTGTCACTCAGAAAGGAACATAAGGGGGGTCAAAAGCCCACAGGATTGCCTGTCACAGCCCTTGACTGCTAGAGACTTAAGTGACAGGGGGAAGAGACAGGGAGAAAATACTAACCATGTTACAGTAGCAATCCAAGTAAAATATATTTTTAAATAAACTAAATTCGTATGGAAATGCATTAAAGTCAAGATTGACCTCAAACTTTAAAAACACTGTTGTTGCTTAATTTTTCTTAGATTCAGTCAGGTGCTCCCAGAATTCTTTGCCAGATATTCTAAAGAACAGTGGGCCTCATGCAGTAAGCGTTGATAAGGGAATTATCGCCATTTTATAGCCAAAATTGGGTTTGAGATTCAGTAAGCGCCGATAAGTGCTTGATTTCGCCAGGTTTCGTAGCCGATTATTTTGTTATGGCCAGTCAACTGCCGATAAGCCAGTTTTCGCCACTGATCGCCACTTTTTTAAATCGGCTGGATTCAACAAAAAAAATAAGCTTATCGGGGCTGATCGGCACTACGAAATATAGATGTTATGGCCAATTTCTCCCGCCAACTAAAGTTGGCAGTTTGGAGGGGAGAACGATCGCTAAGGCTGCCGGAACGGCACTTAGAAAAAAAAAAACTTCTGTACATCAATGGAGTCAATGGAGCGGGGACGTATAACAGTATAGTACTGTTTACGTTTCATTGCTCACAATACAAACGTCATTTGCATTACAGTGTGGGGGCATTCCCTGCATTGTGTCACAGCTGACGTGTATTATTTGCATAACATTATACTTTTACATGTTTTCAGCATTTGCGGGTCACATTACTCATCATGTGATGATGTGACAAGGGAAAATACTATTCTCAACTCTTAAAGGAGAACCTCACATCATATCACACATTTTATTGAACTGAGCGACAATTATTTACATGATGTTACACATGTCACACATGTCACACATACACCGTATATTCATCTTCCTTTACATTACACAATGCTTGTAATGTGTCACGCATCTTTAAACGTTCATGTACATCTGTATTCTCATGTTTACATATACTTTTGGGTCCTCCCTATTTTCATGACGTCACTTATTGGACGCTCAATCACATTGCATGTTTACATTGTAACCGTAGCATTACAAGCACTTCAACCTAACTTATACACACATGTACAGTAATTCATCATTGGGACACCTTGTAAACTCATTCTATACCAACTATCCTCATTACAGAAATGCATGCATATGCACACGACTATTCATTGTTGTCAACATGTGACAATAACATGCCTAATTACACATGTTACACCAAACTTTCCCCACGTCAATCGCAGCCTTTTTGTCTAATTACATGACTGACTGTTGCGTTCACAAGTGTTACATGCATTGCACATTACACTATTTATTTTCAACCAATCTTTGTACAAAGCTTCACGTCACATCATTGGCAAATATCATCATTCCCTGCAGAATACACACAACAAATACTTATAACAACAACTGCACACAGCTTGCCACAGAAGTACTTTATTATGTTAATGTAACACCTTGCATTTTACTATGTCACCTGACATCATCACATACCTATTTAAAGGACGCCCATTACCTGCTCATTCACAGCTACTCATTTCAAAATGTTGAGATTGTTTAGGAGACGGAGGAACATTCTTTTCTATGACATGCTTGATGATCAAGAGAATCATATAGGGCAAGGGAGGGACACACCGAGGGACAGTGACAGGGACAGTCACGCGGATACGACAGGGACAGGGAGAGGGACAGGCCGAGGGACAGGTAGAGGGACAGGAGATCAGAGGAGAAGACAGAGGAGACAAGTTGTGCCTCGTCCGCATCTGTACAGGGAGAGAACCCTGTTAGATGGGATGAGTGAGGAGGAGATTGTAAGTCGCTATCGTTTGAGTTCAGCAGCAATCTTATCTCTTTATGAGGAGATAAGGGGAGATTTAGATTTTTTCACAGCCAGAGGTCGTGCAGTCCCTGGGCTTGTTAAAATGCTGTGCTCATTACATTATCTTGCTTCCGCGTCATACCAGACAACTGTGGGCATAGTGGGCGGGGTCTCGCAATCTACATTCTCGCGGGCCTTGACCCAGTTTCTCTATGCACTCAATAGACACGCTAGGAATTATATTCATTTTCCTACAGAGGCGACAGAGTGGCTGGAAGTCAGGACTGGCTTTTATAATATAGCAGGGATACCATGTGTGCTGGGTGCAATCGATTGCACACATGTTGCTTTGATTGCACCTAGTCAGAGTGAGCATGTGTACCGCAATCGTAAGCACTACCATTCACTCAATGTACAGGTGGTATGTGATGCCACGATGAGGATAATGCATGTGGTACCCAAATTCCCTGGTTCCAGTCACGATTCCTCTATCCTGAGGAACTCTTCAGTCTTCCATGCGTTCGAAGAGGGACATTTTGAACATGGTTGGCTGCTGGGTGAGTACACATTTACATGTTCTAACACAAAACACATTTTTATGTAGGAATGTTGGCATTGTACAATTTGATCACTAATGTCAGCTTATGTGTGCTCCATTCATTATAGGTGACTCAGGATACGGAATTAGGCCGTGGCTCTTGACTCCGGTGCTAAACCCTCAAACTGAAGCAGAGGAGAGGTACAATGCAGCCCAATATATCTACAAGATCTGTTATAGAGAGGACATTTGGCCTACTCAAGACCAGATTTAGGTGTCTGGACAGAACTGGTGGCGCTCTTCTATACAAGCCTCAAAAAGTGTCTGATATTATCCTTGCCTGTTGCATTTTGCACAATGTTGCACTCAGGCACAATGTACAATCAGACCTAGCTGAGCCTTTGGTAGACGAGCATCCCACCCATGTAGCTGCTGAAAATGAACAAACAGCCAGTGGTGGCCAGACACGCCAGAATCTCATCAATTCATTTTTTTCTTGTAAGTAAAAACATATATGTTCCAAGTTATACTTTTATAGTTACATTATGTTATCTTAACAATAATGTTTTTTTTATATACCCATCTGGTAGGACACAGATGAATATGGGTTGCACACCTTTCTTTTCTCTGCTGTGTGCACAAAGGGATGTGGCACCGGTATGTTATTGTTGCACAGGTTATATAATCCCTCTTCAATTGTACTTTAGTTGTGTGTATGTGAATACAACTGGGGTAACAAAGCACTAATATTTTAGCATTGTGTTGTTCCTTATGCTAACACAATACACATATTATGCCCATACTCATTCATGCTTCTAGTATGCTTACATACAATGTTATTGGTGCAGTGTAACATGTACATCCATATGATGTGTACACCAGGCTGATTTACATTTGGAATGTGATTAAATATACATGGTGTTGCACATTTAACACCAAATACACACTTTGCTGTGTTGTTTACGGTACTGAAGATGGCATGTCAATGTTTGCAATTTATATATTGTTCCTTTGCATTATAGGTATATCTCCAGTATGACTGATCATGGTATGTATATTTGCTGACATCTCTCATAAGATGTGCCTACCTCAATCTCCCTATAATTATTTGAAGTAAAAACCCAACATATTGGTTTAAACACAAATGTAACATATATGTACTTTCTGTATCATGTATATGTATTTAGCTACTCTTGAGCTTTCATGTGCATTGTATTAGAAAATGATTACTCCCATTTCATCACATTTTATGTATGTTTCCTTATAAATTCCATTAATGTAATATAGAGGTGTTTGGAGACAAGGGGATAACTGTACTTATTTGTTTACTTATGGGAGCTCATTCATCACGGATGAAATTGACTGATCATAACACTCCATGCATGAATGCCTGTAATCACAACAATGCGTACTACATCTTATATTTAGCAATGTAGGTGTTTTTTAATGCTAGGAATTAATAGTCAACATTAATTTAAATTTGTGACATGTGTATGTATAAGTCACACGTGTGTGGATGTGTCCTACATGTACCAAGTGTAAAACTGTTAACAGAAAACACAATTTTGTTGCAAATGTTACTGTCATTTAGCATTTCTAATTTACCAATATGACAATGTTGGTAATATTTTTGCAATATAAATCACGTCACTTCATCATTATCATGATGATAATTATCAAGTATTCTCACAATTGTAACGTCAATCACGTGCACATTAGCATAGGCACACTTTTTAAGACAACTGTTTGTGTCTGTATCAATTTGTGTAGGATCCATGTATAACACCGACAAATGATAACACCAGCTTTATTATGGTAGCTTATATCATCATATTGACTATACTATGTATTTTTAGAACGTTTAATAAACACAGTAAACTATAGTTAGTTAGGTTAATGAAATATACACAGAAACGTACTTCATTACATGATGTTGATGTCATATTCAGAACATCATGCATTGTAGGGGACCACAACATCTGGCCAATAACATTATTTGCTACAGTCCCAAACCATTTTATCAACATACCCATGTAACAAGAGATTTTTAACAATAAATGGCTAGTTGGTTGTAAGTGTCCTTTACATTGGGAGAAGGAGTGGCTCAGTGAGTAAAGACACACACTGGCACTGAGAGTTTGAAGCAGGGGAGTCTGGTTCAATTCCCGGTGTCGGCTCCTTGTGACCTTGGGCAAGTCACTTTATCTCCCTGTGCCTCAGGCGGCAAAAAATAAATTGTAAGTTCCACGGGCCAGGGACCTCAGCCTGAAAAATGTGTCTGTAAAGCGCTGTGTACAACTAGCAGCGCTATACATGAACATGCTCATATTATAATTATTATTATTATTATTATTGTTACATAGTTTCGACAGTCATACGTTCCATTACACAATAGAATACACAAATGTGTTAGCAGAGTGGGAATGGTTGTTATATATAAAACACACCATGCCATAAAATGATAGTAGTCATTAAAGAACACTCAATAAAAATTCATGAGGCACTATTTTGCAACATCATTATGTTAATTAAGTGCTTATGCAATATAGGCATAAGGGTATCACATTTTTAATTGTTTGTTAATAAGCGCTGCAAGCAATATAAAATTAGTTCCATATGTAGTATAGTAGTCGGTGGCTCCTCCTCACAATCATCTCATATAAAGGTAGACTCTTCTGAAATCATACATTGATCCGATTGTATCTTCCCTGACATCTCTGAAATACAGCAAACACATGATGGTCAAATATGGCACCTTACTATATATGTATCCGTGACAACGCGTTACACAGCTCTATATGATTGTGTACATACACACGTCACTCACTTATATGTTAGAAGTACAAGTGTACATCAGTATGTAATGTTTATTTAAATTTGTAGCAGGCATAACTATGTATATGAAGTGAAGGTTGCCTGTATACTGAAAAATGTGCGCGTACATCTTAGTGTGCGCACGCACTTCACGCTTGGCTGCACTAACTGTTAGCGCATGCGCAAAACAAAGCGTACGTTGTGCGTTCAATACATCTTGAAAATACCATTAAACATAAAATCTTTATTTCAAATACAATGAATATGAAACTACATTCGTTCTAAACGAGTACATCTGTATTCTTTTTAAACAGACGTGTTTGGACAGAAAGGACGGCCGATAACACAATGCGCAAATGCAATACGTGTGACGTCATGTTAAACCAGCGTGAAACGCACGCTAACACTCCTCCCACTCAATTAACATTCGGCTAACGCCCAGTTGACGCCTACAAACACTGAGCCGCACACATGACACACTGCAGTTACCGTTACTATAACAAAACATGACAGCCAATAGGCTTTGAGGCGCGCACGTCGCTTGGGGGCGGGACTTACATCCGTAATCCTTTTTAAGGACGCTTGGCCCATGACAAGGGTCCCACGTCATACGTGGTGGACCCTGTTTTAAATGTTGTAGATGTTGCATGATAACAAAACAGGTATGTGTTAGAGTTAGGGTAAAATGTTGCTAATATGTTTTAAGGGATAGGAAAGTACGTATATTTATTCCGTCAGCAATGTGTACTACTCTTTCACGTTCTACTATATTGTATTAGGAAACAATGTGTTTGTGATCGCTACATGTTATGCAGTGTGCAATGTTACGCTGTATCCACGCATTGAAAGTGAAAATGGTGGTTAAAAAAAAAAAAAAAAGTTTAAACGCAGAGTCAACGCATAACGATTGTTATATTTACCATTCTTCTAGAATTAACTCTTCGTCTGCCTGCAACTGGTCGCTCCAGAAATGCAAGGCATTTTCATCCACGCTTGACCCAAACGCTGAATCCAGTATGTCACACATCTCCTCCATGAAGCGCTCATAGGAATCGCCACTGCTTTCTTCAAACAATTGGTCCGGAGGTAGGTTCATTTCTTCGGGTACCCATTCCAATGCATTTTCTGCTGAAAGGCTTGCTACATAATCATAGTAGTTTTGTTCTTGTACAATGTGGGTTTCTGGAATAGAGGGTGCAGATATTGCAGCAGGTATCGATTCACACGGAACAGTAGTAGCGGATCCATTGCTATTGGCATTAGGAATAAATATGCCTTTAAGCACAATATGTGTGCCCTCTTTGACGGTGAAATGTTTTTCCTTCGCAATCTTCCAGAAACCATACTTGTCTTCTAGCTTATCCTGCACAAGTTCAAAACAGTCATTAGTTGATAAAGTGAATCTTACTGAGGAATTAAAATTGCGCGCATGCCCACGGTCTTGGTAATAAGGATATTTTGCTCGAATCAAATCATAGATTTGGCGTGTGCTTGCTTTGTGTCCGCAAGTTGATAAAATTGCTTCTGATACCATGTATTTATACCCTAACTGCGGATTTTGATTTTTAACCAATTCTTCAGCCATTGCAGATTAGCACAAAAGATGTGTGCAGGTATCTGTCCTTTGCTCATAAAAATGAAACTGCTCAATGGCTAACAAATTTCTGTGTTTCCTTTTCAAGGTCAACAAAAGTATAAACTTTTACTCCTCATTTCAAACGCCAATTGGATTTGTAGTTTTAATTGGGTGAACATTTGTGGTTTGTGATAGCCGCTTGTGGGACAAACATGTATCCTTTTTTTTATCTCGTTTCTGAAAACATTCCTACACTTGTAATTAAGTAACATTGAGTTTTCTTGCAAAATAACAAAGAGCACTGTGTGAAAATAGTGCTTAGACAGCCATATCAGTAAATACACACACCCGCAAAATGAAATGTTTCTTTCCCGCATACATTTCTGTTTGTATTTGAAAGTCTGGTTAACTCCCTGTCTGCATGAGTTTAAATACGTGTGTATCTATATATATATACATATATCTCTCTGATAAATATATATATATATAAAGTGTATATTGTACTATATGTATATTGTGTGTATATATATATATATATATATATATATATATATATATATATATATATATATATATATATATGTATGTATATATATATATATATATATATATATATATATATATATATATATATATATATATATATATATAGTGTGTATATATATATATATATATATATATATATATATATATATATATATATATATATATATATATATATATAGTGTGTGTGTGTGTGTGTGTGTATATATATATATGTGTGTGTGTGTGTGTATGTATCTGTATATATATATATATATATATATATATATATATATATATATATATATAATGTATATATATATTTTTTTTATATTGCAGGAGTACACACAACATATTGATGGCAGTAAGTAGGCCTTGTATGAAACCTATTTAAATGGTGATAAACATGAGTGAATTAAGTAATAAACATTTGTTTGCGCCCAATACTGTTAGAGGCTCACACTTAGTATAGTTTTCAAACATTAGGCCTGTATTATTAAAATACTGTGTTTTCACAAGGAAGCATGAAGTGTATGTTTTTTGTAAATACATCTACTGTATACCAGTTTAGATAGTACTATATATACATACACACATACACACACACACACACACACACACACACACACACACACACACACACACACACACACACACACACACACACACACACACACACACACACACACACACACACACACACACACACACAGTGTGTTTCTGTGTGTGTGTGCATATATGCATACATACTACATATATATTAGTATAAATTCAGAGATGTTCTTGAAACAAGAACACATAAATGATTAAAGGACAACATTACAATGCCCAAGCAAGGCAAAGGTAAGTAATATTTTACACATAATCCTGCTGTACACGTACAAGAAAGATGTTTGCAGTTAAATAGGTTTTTTTTTAATTCCATGTGAATAATATGCACATGCAATGATTACATCAAGTAACACACCCAAATGCAATGTTTTGCTGCAAAGTCAATGGCAGCTTCTCTAAACTTAGCAACTGGCTCCTGGTGGACCATTACTGAACAGACGATTAATACATTAATATTTATAACACTATTCTTTAATTACGACTGTTAACATTTCCAAAACTTCACGTGTACAAGAACATACTTGAAAGTTTGGAAACAACACAGTCTTCTGCATACATACAATATTAATTAGATAATCTGAAGTCAACAAAACAAGGCCAAAGACATATTTAGTGAATTATAACATTTTTTTTTTGTTCCTTTTGAGATCGAGTAACAGGCCTGCTTGTTGTCTCTTGTATTTTCCTTTTTCGTTTGGCAACAACTTTAGCCACAACAGAGCCAATTTGACTGGCCTCTGGCACTTCACGGGCAGGGCTTGTGGCCAGTGACTCACCTACAGGGCTTTTGGGCAGTGACTCACCTACAGGGCTTTTGGGCAGTGACTGTTCACCTACAGGGCTTTTGGGCAGTGACTGTTCACCGACAGGGCTTTTGGGCAGTGACTCACTTACAGGGCTTGTGGGTAGTGACTGTTCACGGACAGGGCTTGTGGCCAGTGTCTCACCGACAGGGCTTGTGCCCACTGACACATGTGAGCAAGTTGGTAGACACTGCACAAGTGATGGTTGGTCTGTTTCATGTGTGTCTTTTTTTGTTTTTGACCAAAAACTGGTCAGTAGTAACTGCTTGTGTTTTGTTTGTGTCGCCTCCTTTGTAGGTGTCAGCTGCTGATTTTGTACCGATGGCAGCGGTAGCATGTCGTCAGGAACCTGCACAGCAATGTCTGCTACTTGACCGGTAACATTCGGACCTGGTGAATGAAGATCAGAAGCATGTGGTGAAAACTGACCAGCATGAACAGATCCTGCCTGTGAGGTGTTCAAGTTGAATTGTGGTACATTAGTCATTCTCAAGTAATTAGCTTGTGTTTGCTGAACAACTAATGCTTCGAATGAGGTGTTGATTTTTTGCAACTGTTTAGGCACTTCAATGAAGACTCTGTGGAGATGTGCCAATTGTGAAACTGTTTCTTCCTGCAGTGCAATCATTCTTTCCAGCACTGTCATCAGGTCAGAATGGCGACGATTTTCTGCTTCCACAATGTTTCCCTCAGAAGCTACAATTGCATCGTATGTGGTATTTGCTGGACGATTTGGCAGTAAAACAGTTTCAATTGGAACCTCTTCATGGTCACTTGCTTGTATTTGTGTGTCTATGGCGGCATCATCATCATCATCATCATCATCATAATCCTCATCATCATGTTCTACAAATAAATGTACACATTATTAAATGGCATGTTAATCTCTGCTGTGTTACTATGTAATGTCATAAGTAACATAAGTAACAACTAACATGTTTCCATACGTTTTATAACCTCACATTAAAGACTACCTTGACTTAAGAATAATGTTTGGACTCAGTATGAAATATGAGTGAATGAAAACTTGCTGTAAACTCACAACTCCTACATGATAGTTAACATCACTAACACAATACATGTTGCCTTACACTTCATTTTCACTGACACTAAGTAATCCTATTTAAAGAACATGTGCAAAACAAATAATGAACATGACAACATAACATATAGAAGAGCACATATTATATGGCCACAAACTGATACACTCACCTTCTAGGTGTGTTGAGCTGGCTGACCCAGGTGAAGACACTTGTTCCGTCTCAGGTGACACATGTCCTTCAGGGGCAACTATATATAACAATAACATAAGTTTTACATTTACATGTGTAAATATTGAACAAACAGTTATTGTATGTTCTGTATTTATGAGTACCTAACAGCATCATTTCCTTAACCCAAAATGTGTGTGTGAAAGTGAACATAAATAGTTGTAATAACAATGTACATGCCTGTGTACTTAGAACTTTTGAGTTCCCTAACATAAAACATACTATGTTTCTGCAGTAATGCGTGAGGATAAATAGATTAAATTTGAACATAAAAATCATATGTTGTGTAGTGATATCAGTATCATAATGTACATAACTATCATGAGATGACCATTCACAATGGTTATCATGAAGGTGGTCATATTGCAAAAAGTGTTGTTTTTGGTAGAGGATATGTGTGGTACATTAATATACACTACCGACACACTTTATTAAAGTGTGGCCGGTACCGCAAGCCGGGAGATTTCCCGGCTTGCTAGTGGCCGCCCCTCGGCGTGCCGCGCGTCATAGACGCGCGGTCACGCGTCTTCGGGAGCGTGCGCCCCCTGCACGCGCGTCCAGGGGCTCCCCGAGGGAGCCCTGGTGTCCCGCGATCGCGGGACAGCGGCAGGGGGTTCCGGGGGACCCGGCGGACCCGGCAGCGGTAGGGAGAGCGCCCCGATCGGAGGGCGCTCTTCCGCTGCTTCGGCGCGCGCCCGTCACTCTCGGGCGCGCGCCAGGCTACTGCTGCGGCCAAGAACGGGCAAATGCTCGAATAAACTTGGCCGCAGCAGTAAGATGTGGCACACCTGAATGTGGCTGTCACTCAACAAGACAACACATGCAGTGTGTGATAATGTGTTGTTGATAGTAGTTCAACTATAGATATGAGTGAACTAATGTGTGACGTACGCTTTGATAAGTAATGAGTTGTTGGGGCATTTAGTAGCTAAAGTGAAGTTTTCAAATGAGTGTGATTAACTTCAGTTGTGCTAGTCAGGTTGTAATAACGGTATTCCCTTCCCCAAAAAGCCTAATCAGCCACACCTTTCAATTACTTGAAACAGGTGAAAATGGTGTGAACTAAGTTGACCCTAAAATGAGCCTGTAATTTGTGTGTGTGCTGAACCCCACCCCCTCTGTTGAAGTGTATGCTGTGATGAGATATTAATTGCAGCTGCTTTAACACAATGGTAGATGAGCTAAATAGTCGTGTGCAGTTTTTAAGTTATGAAAACAATGACATAACATATGATACGTGTGCCTCATTATGCTGTCTGTATATGAGTTAAAGCAAAAATGGACCTTTTCATAAACAACTATAGATGTGTTAGTGCAAGTGATGTTTGTAGGCAGTTGCATGCAATATATTTGATGCATGCTTAAAATAGGCAGTAATGTCATGTTTGTCGGAGTAAAATAAATAAAATACACAATAATATTATACATATTTATGTTCTGTACCTGTAGCTAGTAATAATTTCTCATTAACATGTGTTACACATGTGTACTATCCTGTTGTTCCCCATCTTCGCCCACCATCAATTGCTTCCACTGCAGCAATGCATTTTGGGAATTCACATGTAAATGAGCACGCAATGGCACGTGCTATATTAGTTACTGCTTTTAGTAGGACTACAACATATATGTCTATTTTGAGATATATATATATATACAGAATCAGACATATACATATATAGATGCAGGTATGCTTATATTGTGAAGACAGTATAAAAAGCAGTGTAAATATGCAAAATAACTGTAAGCAACGACACGCCTAGTACAGTAATATTTCTCACCTGGTGGAAATTGTGAGGGATAAATTCCAATATCACGGTCACCAGGTAAGCCTTCCACAACGACGGGAAGTAATTTTGCCCGAAGCAGCTCCTCCAATGGAGTTAATATCAGACGTTGTGGTGTCGGCCCACCTCCAGTGCCAGTAGCATGCACGCGTTGGTCTTGTATTTTCTTTTTCAATTTTGACCTAATATCATCAAATCTTTTCCGACAATGATACTTGTCCCTGACACTATTCCCACACGCATTGACACCAATGACTATTGTGTCCCACATTTCTTTTTTGCTTGATGAACTTGTCCGCCCTTGAAAAAAATACAAAATATATGAGGTTAATTAATAATAATAGAAGCACCAGTTTCCTACACTGCTAGCTGTTCCAAGAGATAGCAAACATGCTGTTTTAGGTGTAATATGTGAAGCACATGAGCATTCACTACTAAACCTATACATGTAAGCAAGGTTGCATTAATATTGTATGCAGTTATGGCAAATTGTACGCCTGAGTTTTGTTGTCCTTGTAACGCATGATAAAAAGCTGTGTTTCCACACTAATTAACATAGAAATATATTCTGTACCCATATTTGCATATGAACAAAACTCAGATGACCTAGGATCACATGTATTTGAATAATAAATGTAAAGGTACACTTACCTACTAAATGTCCATAGATACTGTCATAGTGCTCCAGAATGCCAGTGACAAGAGCTGTATTTTCCTGGTCATTGAAGCGAGGATTACGTGGCTTCTCCACACGTTTCTTCCGAGCAGGTTTAGGGTCAGAGCTTGGCTGGTGCTGACTGGACTCTCCTTCTTCCAATGGAAGAGCCTCCAAAAGCTGGCCACCAGCAAGCACGCCACCACCAGACACCCCATCAGCAACTGCGCCACCAGCAGCACTCCCAGCACCAGCACTCCCACTCCTAGCACCAGAACTCCCACTCCTAGCACCAGCACTCCCACTCCCAGCAACAGCACTCGCACTCCTAGCACCAGCACTCCCACTCCCAGCAACAGCACTCCCACTCCCAGCAACAGCACTCACACTCCCAGCAACAGCACTCACACTCCCAGCAACACCACTCGCAGCAACAGCACTCCCAGCAACAGCACTCGCACTCCTAGCAACATCACTCCCCTGAACAGTACGTTCACTCTGACGCGTACTCGCAAGAGTAGCACTCCCACTCCCACCAGCATCACTCTTCCCACGCTTTGCGGGCATACTTCCAGCACTCACAAAAAACAGACAAGTAATGTACAGCCAATCACACGAAACACTTCCACATATAAAACAAGACAAAGATATAAACAAAACAACAATGGACAAAGCTCACCCAATACACAACAAGTCTCTCAGTCAATATGCAAATCTTCAATCAGCCAGCTCTGTGCGTCTCTCTCTCTCTCACTCCCAACAACACAGAGAATGATTAGCAGTACACGTTGCATTTAAATATGGCGCGCTATCCAATACATGCTTGTTTCGCCTGATTCAGCAAGATTTGTGATTGGGCAACCTAACAGCACCCCGCCACGCACGCCGATACACCTGTGTGTGATCGGCTAATCATCGTGAGAGTGGGCGGATTTGTTTTCGGGTTGATTTTGAATGTATTCGGCACTTACTGCATACTGAGAGGAAAAATCGCCAATAACATGCCTAATCGGTAAGCTTGCCGATTTCACATAATCGACGCTTACTGCATGAGGCCCATTATCTCCTGCACTTTGAGATCCTTCATATAAGGCATAATTAGTTGCTCTGGAGCTTATCCTATGAAAAATGAACTATTTGTCACCGCCTTGTCTGTTTGCTGTGCAGTAAATATAATTACAGCAGTCTCAAACCTCACTGTTGTCTTTCACATTTCAGTTCTCCGGGGATTTTTTTTCACTCTTCAACCCATCTAAAATTCCCTATATGAGTTACTGAGATGAGATTAAACAAAGATGGTTGCCATTGGAAGAACTTCTTGGTTTCATTTGAATTATAATGTGTCCAGAAGTGATTCCACACAACTCAAGTAAGAAAATGATGACAATAAATAAACCTTAGATGGTTCTCAACTAAACTTCTTTGGGTGCAAAGAAATGTCCTACCCTGCCTGCACGTAGCAACACCATTCACTAGCACACTGACCATTTTAAAGCCAGCTTTCTTGAGGGTACAGGGAAAATAAAAAGACTGAATATATTCCTAAATTAATTGTGGGAATTGTGTCATGTGGCTCAATGAACCTACTAAAACCCACAACATTTACGTAGACAGGAAAATGTAATACAAATACTCTTTCTATGTGTTGACATTGCTGCTCATGCAACATATTGCTGTGTTCAAACAAGCAGCAGTTTGCATTATATGTAGAATTCACCCTTAAGAAATAATGAAAGACTTCATTCACATTCATGCCACATTTTAACAATCTCTTTTAAACACTTTCTTTAATGGTGGCTTTAAATCCAAAAATGAACCAAGATAATGAAACATCTTTAATACTTAGAGGGTAATTCAATATGCTCCCAAGAAGGCAATGCGAGTCTGGCCACTTAGAGGATGGACGATTTGGAGTATATTAAATCCAGTCCTTAATATGAGCTCAATGTGTAAAAATATGTAGAATTCTGCTGCTGCTTTATTAAGAAAATGATAGGCCAAATGTAATATTATTCACCAGGATGTGAAGGTTCTAAAATGTTAAGCTTTAATCAATAGGAATAAAACACATGTATACTAACACAATGCGGAGATCACATCAACATATCTCAGAGTCTTGTCTGCCTGCATGTGGGTTTAACAGATTGAAAATTGGCTTTCTGCCGTGGAATGCAGGGCTTTAATGTGTCTTTCCATATGCTGAAAAGTAAATTGTCAGTCAGCTCAAAAGAGATATATAAATGCCCTGCATTGACACAGTGGCAGACTTGATTCTGAGGCTGATTATTTCAAACATCTTCACTGCTTCAAATGTCTAGCTTCTGTGCAATGTGCTAAAGGTTTCTATGGAAGTAGAGGGGTTAAGGATATTAACAGAGATGACCTTTCCCTGAATGTCAAGAATCATTGCTGCCTTCAGGCACAACCCAAGAATCTGTGATTCACAAATTGTTTGACTGGCAAATTAACCATTACGGATAGAGGACAGCCAGTGTGACTAACTGTAGAAGATAATAATCTTAACTTATTCATTCCCACTAGTCAATGGGAGTTTTCAGCCAATAGCAGTGCGATGGGCCATGTCAGGGCTTATTGACGAAGCACCTTATGTTCTCTCAACAAACTCCAACCATGTTCCCTCCCTCTCCTTTACTTTATTTGTCGGACCCTGCAACTCATACTTACTGCCCAGCGCATTAAATTTGGAGGAAACACCTCAATAATTCTCGTTCTCCCTGTGTCTCCACCAAAACCCGATCTGCATCAAAATATGCAGGAATTCGAAGGGGCTCTAATTCTAACTTCCAAATTTTGCCTGTCACGAATAATTATACATTTTATTTAATTTATACAAGCATACCCTGCATTAACGTACGCATTGGGTCCAGAGCATGTATGTAAAGCGAGAATGTACTTAAAGTGAAGCACTAATTTTTTCACTTCGGTAGAGGTAGGGAGCCGGTATTGCTGTTCAGGAAGTGCCTGTGTCCTACTCACAGGCGCATGTGCGAGCTGCTGCTTGCCTATTGGGCGAGGGGAAACAGCACTTCACACAACTACGGCGGTCTGTAGGGCTGAATAAGTGTCTGTACTTGCGAAGCGAGGGTATGGACACAAGGGAATAGTGCTATTATAAATATGTCCTTACTCACGAGTGTCCATAAAGTGAAGGTTCGTATAGCGGAGTATGCCTGTACTGAACTGAAATGTAAAATGGGAGATTTCCTAGAACATTATAAATCCCCTTATTCATGGAAACGCACCACTACAATTAACATTCAATTTTTATAGCTGGTGGGTTTTGTCATTGCTAAAAATGGGGAATGGATTGCTGGTGAGCCACTCAATAGTGATTATGTCATGATTGCATATCATTTCTACTTGGTGCGTACTGTGCAGGACTAAATAGCAAATGCTCAAAGGGGGAAACAGACTGTAGAGAAACACTATAGGGCCATACATGACAAACAAAAGTTCAAATAGGACTTGCACTCATTCATACACTCGTATTGTATTGTATGTCTTTATTTATATAGCGCCATTAATGTACATAGCGCTTCACAGTAGTAATACATGTGGTATGTGTGTGTGTGTGTGTGTCTATATATCAAATGGAAATATTACTGTATGCTCATTTGCATGTCTTAGACAGGTCTGCAACCCTGCCTTTCACCATTATCACCCAACACACAGTGCTTCCACTGCAGCATGGGATTCTGGGAAATGACATACAAATAAGCACACAGTGCCACCTTTTGCTTTAAAATCGTATAACATGGTCCCCTATAAGCTTAAGCTTGTTGCATTTCACAGCTTTGAGCATAGCCCGGGTTAAGATGCATAGCCAGTAAACCCACCCACAGACAGCCGTTTCAACCTTAATGGGTCTCATCAGCGTGGGGTTGGTTATAGTGGCTTTGAAAAATGAAGCAGAGATAAGTTTCACCACACTTAGTTAAGTTATGGTGGGTAAAAAAAGTGACAAATACCCTCCACTGTAAAGCAAATAGCAAATGGAAATATTACTGTATGCTCATTTGCATGTCTTAGACAGGTCTGTAACCCTGCCTTTCACCATTATCACCCAACACACAGTGATTCCACTGCAGCAAGGGATTCTGGGAAATGTCATGCAAATGAGCACACAGTGCCACCATTTGCTTCAAACACATATAACATGGTCCCCTATAAGATTAAGCTTGCTGCATTTCAAAACTTTGAGCACAGCCCGGTTAAGATGCATAGCCAATAAACCCACCCACAGAAAGCTGTTTCAACCTTAATGGGTCTCATCAATGTGGGGTTGAATTCTATGGTTTTACATACTGATGCAGCTACCAGTATTAGAACACTTACCTGAGAAATTCCTGGGAGATTCTGGGGCAGTCTCACAGTAAATGCCTCAACATTGCCTCAACATTTCTGTGAGATTCTTAATGGCCCATCGGATTAACACAGCAGGGGGTCCCTGCAGTCCCATTCAGTTTGCAGGGACCCCCTGCTGTGTTAATCCTATGGGCCATTAAGAATCTCACAGAAATGTTGAGGCAATGTTGCATCAATGTTGAGGCATTTACTGTGAGACTGCCCCAGAATCTACCCAGGCAGAGTTCTAATACTCGTGGCTGCATCTGTATCAGTGTAGTGATAAAGTGAAAACAGGTGCAGACAGATAAAGGGGTTGAACACTTAATATGTGAACTATATAATATACTTTAAATGAGTGAAAAAACAAAGAATTCAATAAATTCACGTATATACAGTTTCACCCCCTGCTCTGACCCACTATGAGGGGTTGTCTTCCTTCGTCCCCAAAGGTTACAGTAGTGGGAGTCTTCTGTTGCGGAGCTGTCTGGAGAGGAGTCATTGAAGGCCAGCCCCCACCAAACCGACGAAACTGGATCTGATGTCAGACGCCGAGCCGTGCGACAACGCAGTGGAGCAGAGGCAGAGACAGATGAGTTCCGAGAGTTGCGGGATGGTGAGCCAGCTGGCTGCTGATACCCTCCGATACACTTATTAAGTGTGACATGCCCATTTTTATCTTTCATATTGTGAGTGTATATTTTTCACTTAGATAAACATTTTATATCTTGGTTGATCTGCGCTATACCAGTTTGTTCTCTCTGTTGCATTTTGGGCCATATCCTCCTGAGTACCAGAACCACCTTGATGACAACTACATCACATTCCCACCACTGACTAATAGTCAATCCCGCTGTTTTGACTCTTACATCTTGTAAGTATTCATTTCAAAAGAGCCAAGATTGTGAAACCTCTTATTTAACCCATTGCCATTCTGCTGCACTTAGATTTGTTAGTTTCTTCCCCATGCTCCCCCTGGATTTCGTGTCTGCATCTGTAACAGGACATAATAACAATCATCTGTTCCTTAGCAGGTCTTAAAATTAGGTACATACAACCTCAGATGAACAACAACACATGACATATTAAAGCGTGTCATGATTTATTTAACAAAAATAAAGCCAAAATGGAGAAGCTATGTGTGAAAAACTAAGTACACCCTTATTGCTTCCATAGGAATTAAGATGCGACGTAGCAGACAGGTGCTGCTAATCAAATGCCCTTGATTAATTGATCATCAGAAAGTCTAACCACCTCTATAACAGCCAACGTTTTAGCAGTTTGCTGGTCTGGAGCATTCAGGTGTGTTAACACAATGCCAAGGAGGAAAGTCTCAGCAATGATCTTAGAGAAGCAATTGTTGCTGCCCATAAATCTGGGAAGGGTTATAAGGCCATTTCCAAACAATTTAAAGTCCATCATTCTACAGTGAGAAAGATTATTCAAAAGTAGAAAACATTCAAGACAGTTGCCAATCTTCTCAGGAGTGGACATCCCAGCAAATTCACCCCAAGGTCAGACCGTGCAATGCTCAGAGAAATTGCAAAAAAACCCAAGAGTTACATCTCAGACTCTACAGACCTCAGTTAGCATGTTAAATATTAAAGTTCATAACAGTACAATTAGAAAAAGACTGAACAAGTATGTTTTGTTTTGAAGGGTTGCCAGGAGAAAGCCTCTTCTCTCTAAAAGAACATGGCAGCACGGCTTAGGTTTGCAAAATTGCATCTGAACAAACCACAAGACTTCTGGAACAATGTCCTTTGGACAGACGAGACCAAAGTGCAGATGTTTGGCCATAATGCACAGGGGTGATGATTTGTGCTTGTTTTGCAGCCACAGGAACTGGGAACCTTGCAGTCATTGAGTCGACCATGAACTCCTCTGTATACCAAAGTATTCTACAGTCAAATGTGAGGCCATCTGTCCGACAGCTAAAGCTTGGCCGAAATTGGGTCATGCAACAGGACAATGATCCCAAGCAAACCAGCAAATCTACAACAGATTACAAAAAAATCAAGGTGTTGCAATGGTCCAGTCAAAGTCCAGACCACAATCCGATTGAAATGCTGTGGCTGGACCTTAAGAGAGCTGTGCATAAATAAATGCCCACAAACCTCAATGAACTGAAGCAACGTTGTAAAGAAGAGTAGGCCAAAATTCCTCCACAACGATATGAGATACTGATAAAGTCATACAGAAAATGATTATTTCAAGTTATTTCTGCTAAAGGTGGTTCTACAAGCTATTGAATCATAAGGTATACTTAGTTTTTCACACATGGCGTCTCCATTTTGGCTTAATTTGTGTTAAATAAATCATGACACAGTGTAATATGTCATGTGGTGTTGTTCATCTGAGGTTGTATTTAGCTTTCTGTGATTCTGTGTGTTTATTTTAAAAAAAAGTCTTTACATAGACTGCAATTCTGGTGCTTGGCTATGTCAATGGAAATAGGATCCATGCTACATATGTCATACTTTTTCATCCAGACTGAGCACTGAAAAAGTGGATGTCAAATGGATAAATTAAAGGAGAGGATAATTCACAAACCCTGGATTTTTGCCACTTGATCATCTTGGGTCTATAGCTTTCTATAAGTTAAATGTCAGAAAATAAGGCTTTCAGGAGGAGGTAAGAATGTACTACTAAGCCTACTTTTTCTGCACAACAATTAAGATGCACACTGGAGAATGAAAAAATAAAACGGCTAAAGAATAGTGTGGATGCGAAAGTTGATTTTTAATGAGAACGCTGGGCCGAGAAGAACAGTGGTTAATTAAATGTAGATTACGGTATCTCATCCAAGAAAGACACAAGGGACTGCCTCTATAAATCTACTAAACACAATAAACCATGAACTTTAACTCTACAAATCTTAGGGCCTCATGCAGAGAGCAGCGAATTTTAAAATTGGAGAGTTTAATAAAAAGTAGCTTTTTTGGAGAGTTTTATTCTCCATATGCAGAAATGTGCGAATTCTGCAATGTTTGTCATTAATGCGTGTGGCGAGTTAGAATTGGAGAGATGCGCGCTGTAGAAATGTGTTAAAAAAAAATCGCGCATTTTTTTTCCCCTTTCCTATAGGCGGCGAGCTCCATGTAATTGCCAACTTTTCTTGGCGAGGCAAATACTAGCAAATCGCGCCATTTTCTTGGCGCGAACAGCCGCTAGATGCCGTTCGCGGCTCTCTGCATTAGGAGAGTTTTAAAACTGGCGAGATGTAGGTTCTCGCCAGCCGCGCGGCGAGATTTTGAAAACGAAAAAAAAAAATGGCGCGTTTTCCGTAACTCGCCATTTTCGGCAGTTTTGTGCGCGAATTTCCCCAAAAAATGGCGAGATTTGAAATAGCGCTGCTCTCTGCATGAGGCCCTTAGTTTCAAGAAGTATGCATGTATATCTTTACAGCTATGGACAAAAAAAACCTCAATGCTACATCCAATATGACAAATTATTTGTACATTAATATGTATTTCATCTATATTTTTCCATCTTAAATACAGGTCATTTAGTTAAATACTTTAGCCAAAATATGTATATCTTTATTTATATACAGTAGCACCATCCATGTACATAGCTCTTTACTGCAGTAATACACGTGATATAATAGGAATAAGCACTTCAACATAAAAGTAGACATTAGGAAAAGGATTCCTTGCCCCAACGAGCTTACAATCTAAGTGATAAGTAGGGAGAACATGCAGAGACAGTAGGAGGGTGTTATAGTTAGTGCATCCGCAAGGGGTCATGGTCATTGCATACGAGATATATAGTATCAGCGAATGAAGCTATCCAAATGCTTCATTACAGAGGTATATTTTAAGATGGGCAATAGGGCAATCAAATTAGCAAAAATGGATAAGGAAAAGAGGATTGCAATAGAAAGTAAGATCAACCCTCAAAAGTTCTTTAAGTAACTTAATAAAAAAAAATAGAAAATAAAATATAGAACCCTTTCAGTGTGCGATGGGCAGGCAGATTATTGGAGATAAGGAAAAAGCAGAGGTATTAAACAAACTCTTCACCTCTGTGTTTACCAGGGAAGAATCAATTACAATAGTAGTGTCGCAGGAGGAAGACACAACCTCTATATTAACAAACAATTGGTTAACTGAGGAAGAAGTTCATAGTCGGCTTGCTATAATGAAAGTAAATGGCACCTGGACCCGATGCCATACATCCAAAAGTTCTTAAGGCGTTAAGTTCAGTAATAGCAAAACCATTAAATTTAATATTCAAGGACTCCATTTCTACAGGCTCAGTAACACAAGATTGACGCAAAGCAGATGTGGTGCCTATATTTAAAAAGGGAGCTAGATAAAACAACTGGGGAATTACATAACTGTAAGCCTGACATCAATAATGGGGAAGCTACTTGAAGGTTTAGTATGGGATAATATTCAGGAATACCTAATGAAAAACAAAATTATAAGTAATAGTCAGCATGGATTTATGAATGATAGGTCGTGCCAAACTAACCATTACTGCTGTGATGCTGCCTTTACCATTTATATTTGCTGTGACTTCACTTCTTCTCAAATTATGCACTTCTTTCTACCAGCCTCAGTATGTCTCAAACTCTATTCATATATCTCCATCTCTCCTTTCTTCACCACTTCTCAGTTCACATGAACTCCTTTCTTACCTGCGTCCTCTGACACCACACAGCTATATCCCCTGCACTAAAAAACACCCCAACAAATCCTCCTCACACATCCTCTTTCTATCCATGCTTCTCCTCCTTGCTTCTGGGGATATCTCTCCCAATCCTGGTCCCTGTCTTACTTCTACTTGCTCTCGTCCTCGCCTCCCACATGCAACTTCTACTCCTTCTGGTGTCAACCCCTCCAATCTCATACCCATCCCCTGCCACCCTCCCTCCTCTCTCCCTTTCTCCTGTGCCCTTTGGAATGCTCGCTCCCTCTCTCACAAGTTCCTCTCTGTACATGACTTCTTTCTCTCCCACTCCCTGCTTCTCTTGCTATAACTGAGACCTGGCTCACTCAGTCTGACTCTGCTCTGGAAGCTGCCCTCTCCTATGGTGGCCTTTCCTTCTCCCACACTCCGCGCCCTGATGGCAGGGGTGGAGGCGTGGGGCTCCTGCTCTCCTCTCTCTGCTGTTACCGAACCCTTCCTATTCCCCCCTCTCTTGCTTTTCCCTCCTTTGAGGCTCACACTGTCCAGATCTTCTCTCCTCTCCCTGTCCATGTGGCGGTCATCTATCGCCCACCTACCTCTACTCATTCCCCTTCTGCCTTTCTCTCTCACTTTGAATCCTGGCTCTCTTTCTTTCTCTCCTCAGACTCCCCTGTTCTTCTCCTTGGGGACTTCAATTGCCACATTGATGACCCCACTCTCTCTTGGGCTTCCCGCTTTCTTTCTCTAACCTCTTCTTTTGGCCTTCAACAGTGGACTGCAGCCAGCACCCACAAGGATGGCCACTACTTAGACCTGGTTTTCACTAAAAACTTCTCTCTCTCTGATTTCTCCATTTCCCCTTTTCCTCTCTCTGACCATCACCTCATCTCATTCTCTCTATCTCGCTTCTCCCCTTCTCCACCTCCATCTACCCCCCGGTTCTGCAGAAACCTGCGCTCTATTCACTTACCTGACTTTGAGTCCACTTTAAGCTCCTCCCCCTCCTCTCTCAGCTCTGCTACAGACCCTGACAACCTGGTCAGGAACTACAACTCTGTCTTGTCCTCGTCTCTTGATCTACATGCCCCGCTTTCTCTCTGCCGCACTCACCCTTCTAACCGTAGAACCTGGCTAAATTCCCACACGCGCATGCTGTGTTCCTCCACTCGTTCCTCTGAACGCCTCTGGAGGAAGTCTCACACTCTCGCAGACTTTCTTCACTACAAATTTATGCTATCCTGTTTCAACTCTGCCCTCTCGCAAGCTAAACAAGCCTACTTTTCTGCACTAATCAACATGCACAAGTCTAACCCACGCCGACTGTTCTCTGTCTTTGATACTCTACCTACCTATTCTCTCCTAGACCCTCTACAATCTGGCTTACGCACTGCTCACTCCACCGAAACAGCCCTCACTAAAATAACTGACGACCTCCATGCTGCTCCTGAGGAAGCTGTTTGAGAACAGCGAAGCCAAGCCTTTAGTCCACCACAGTCCTTCTGTACGTGAAGAAGTGTGAGGTGCCTGCTGTTTACACCAGCGATCGGCTGAGACTCATCTGCCCTGCTCTCCACCGGATGTCATCACCCGTGCTGCCGGAAGTGACGTCAGACGCCATACCGCGACGGGGAGGTAGAAGCTAAGGGAAGACATCCAGCCAGCCAGCTCACCATCGCCAAAAAAGCCCTCTACTGTCTCACGAAACTGCTACGTGAATATCTTTCAAGTACTTATTGTAAGTACGTTTGTGCACCTTGCTTGATGGGATAAAATCTGTACTTTATGATCTACTGCTGCGACACACTTTATTCGAGCAAATACCCAGTATGTACCTGGCAGATACCTGGAATGCGCCGCTCCTCACCTCTGACAAGCCCCATTGCGTTTGCCTTCCCAGCCATGGTTCATGCCTGGCTGACGGGCGGCTGATCTGTTAAATGATAATGATTAGGATTTAATAGGCTGCAATGCTTCGCGTGTCTACCAGATGGCATAAATTCATGAATTGTAATGCAGTATATATATATATACTGTGCAGTATTGCAGCCAGCGGGAATAAAATGCTTCAATCCCTGCCTGGAAAATAACGCAATGCACTCGGGCAGAAAACAGTCACAAACCTCAATACACCCGAGTATACCCGAATTCGTGGGACTAGCCGAGCTCGAATAAAGTGTGTCGCCAGTGTATACTATGGTCCGTCTCTCTTTCCTATGTTATTCTGCATGAATCTGAGCTGTTATACCTTGAGAGTATCCCGCATGAAGTTATCTACTATCAAGTTCCCCTCTCTGTGTTAACCCTACACCTACATCATCCTGAGTCAGACCACTGCCTGCTTAAATCTTACCTGCTGTAAGTAGGAATTGCATTAGAGCCAAGATTCACCCATTCCCTTTTGCCTTAATATACTGCACCATTATTGTGTATATTTTTTTATTTTTTGGGTGTGTTCCTGAGAATACCGCTCCCTTCCCCCCCCCCGTGGATCAAGACTACTTATGTAAGGAATCTGTACATATTCCTTGGGAGGTGGAGAAGTGTGTTCTTCTGGGATACACACCACTCTTAAGTATTGCATTCTGTTATTGCACTTAATTACAATAAGGTGTCTATTAGCGCCGGTACAAGTCATTTGGTTGCGCCAAAGACAGAGGTCATTACACTCTGCTCATATTACTCGACCTCTCTGCAGCATTTGACACAGTGGACCACCCTCTTCTCCTCCACATTCTCCATACTCTAGGTATTCGGAACAAAGCTCTATCCTGGATCTCATCCTACCTCTCCCATTGTACTTTCAATGTCTCTTATGCTAACACCTTCTCCTCCTCTATTGATCTCTTTGTGGGGGTACCCCAGGGCTCTGTCCTGGGACCTCTTCTCTTTTCTCTGTACACACTCTCTCTAGGTGACCTAATAACATCTTTTGGGTTTAATTATCACCTCTATGCCGACGACACACAAATATACTTTTCAACACCTGACCTTGCACCTGCTGTACAAACCAAAGTTTCTGAATGTCTCTCTGCTATATCATCCTGGATGGCCCTCCGACGCCTTAAACTCAACATGGCTAAAAAAGAGCTCCTCATACTTCCTCCCAAACCTGGCCCTACTACCTCCTTCCACATTACTGTTGGAAATACAATCATTCACCCAGTAGCCCAAGCACGCTGCCTAGGGGTCACACTCGACTCCTCTCTCACATTCGCCCCTCACATTCAAAACATTTCTAAAACGTGTCGCTTTTTCCTCCGCAATATAACAAAGATACGCCCTTTCCTCTGTTGCTCGACTGCTAAAACTCTGACTCAGGCCCTCATTCTCTCCCGTCTTGATTACTGTAACCTCCTGCTGTCCGGCCTTCCTGCCTCTCACCTGTCTCCCCTACAATCTATCCTAAATGCTGCTGCCAGAATCACTCTACTCTTTCCTAGATCTGTCTCAGCATCTCCCCTCATGAAATCCCTCTCCTGGCTTCCGATTAAATCCCGCATCTCACACTCCATTCTTCTCCTCACTTTTAAAGCTTTACATTCTTCTGCCCCTCCTTAGATCTCATCCCTAATTTCTCGTTATGCACCATCCAGACTCTTGCATTCTTCTCAAGGATGTCTTCTTTCTACCCCCTTTGTATCTAAAGCCCTCTCCCGCCTTAAACCTTTTTCACTGACTGCCCCACACCTCTGGAATGCCCTTCCCCTCAGTACCCGACTAGCACCCTCTCTATCCACCTTTAAGACCCACCTTAAGACACACTTGCTTAAAGAAGCATATGAATAGCACTGTGGATATTCTGAACACGATACATAAAGCTTGGCCCCCTGCAGACGCACTTACCAGAACTCCCTCCTACTGTCTCTGTACGTTCTACCTACCTACCAATTAGGCTGTAAGCTCCTCGGGGCAGGGACTCCTCTTCCGAAATGTTACTTTTAAGTCTAAAGCACTTATTCCCATGATCTGTTATTTATATTATCTGTTATTTATTTGATTACCACATATATTACTACTGTGAAGCGCTATGTACATTAATGGCGCTTAATAAATAAAGACATACAATACAATACAATTAGTTTATTTGAGGAGGTAAGTAGGAATTTAGACCAGGGTAATGCAGTTGATGGTCTATTTAGATTTTGCAAAATGTTCAATTTAAAAAAAAAAAAATCTTTAAGGGATGATGTCACATCCTTTAAAAAAAAATGGTTACCATCACATAATACTGGAACTAATCGGATTGTGAGATATACCACGTGGTACAATCCAATTGGTTCCAGTACCATGAGATGATGGCAGCCATTTTTTTAAAGGACGTGACATCATCCCTTAAAGATGGTGTCACATCCTTTAAAAAAAATGGAACATGTCACGTGGTACTTCAGCCAGTCAGAATGGGGATGTACCATGTGAGGCCTCCCATGGTATATCTCACAGTCCGATTGATTGTAGTACCATGTTATGGCAGCCAATTTGTTTTAAGGATGTGACATACCTCTCTTGAAGATGGCGTCACATTCTTAAAAAAAGGAAGCCTGTCACATCATACAGCATTCAATCGGATTGTTTAGGTGATTAGTTGTTTAGGTGATTGGTTTATTTAATTGTTGTGTTGTTCAGGTGTTTTTTTATTGTTGTGTTGTTTAGGTGCTTGTTTTTTTTTATTGTTGTGTCTTTTTGGTGCTTTATTTTTTTTTAGGTTACCCATTGACTGCCATAGTGGCTAATCATGCCCATATTATATGGGCATCATGTACCCCTGTGCCAATCAATGGGTAGATTGTGGGGGTAGTTGGGTGCGTAGCGGGAGTGGTTAACCCCTTCTTTACCATAGCTATTCCCACCAATGTGGTAGTGAAAGGGTTAACTCCTCCCGCAATCTTCCCCCTCCCCCTGTACTCCCAACAAACCGGGTGCTCATGTTTAACCCCTTCATTGCTAGCCGCTAATGTAATGAAGCTGTTTTAATTTAAATTTGAATACTAGCGTGTGGGAGTAGGCGGTCTCCTGAGCTGAACTACATTGATTTCTGGTCTGGGGACCCCCTGCTTCCTGAGTTACAGGCCTCATTATGGGGTGCCGGTATCCCCATGCGATGTTTAAATCTCCCGTGTCACGTGACCGGGGCATTTAAATGCATAGGAGATCTCGGGAAGCAGGGGTCCCTTGACCTGAAATAAATGCAGTTAAGCTAACCCCCTGCTTCCGCACACTAGTATTAAAATATAAATAAAAACAGTGTGATCGCCTGTGAGAACTGTGCAGGGAGTGGCAGCTCTCTCTGTGCAGCTCAGATTACGAGAAGATCACAGGGGGAGATCTTAAAAAAAACCTGAGATCACTTTGCTGCTACGCCGAGCGGGATTGGCATTTTCCTACCTCACAGTTTAGGATGGTTTCAGATTCTTTCCGAATACCATCATAACACAACTGAGAAACCATTTGATGGATGGGGTCATGCCAAACCATTCGAGATAGCAGCAAAGTCACTGAAGCTACCTGAATAGGCCCCTAATAGTTTAATCATTTTCAACAATCTTTTAAAAAAAGTTGTAGGACTTTGATTTTTTTATTATTATTATAAACAAAAGGTATCAATTGCACAGATTTAGCACCATAAACATGCCATTGGTTCTTTTGGTCCTAGGTGGGACTGTACCTTAAGTAGCAGTCTGTGCATTACACTCAATGTTTTACTTTAAAAGAGATATTTTCTGCCTTTTCCAATGCTGTTGTATTTGAAATATGATGCTTTATTCAGGAGAGATACTCTAACGTTTTAATAATGTAATAAATGGCGCTATATAGAAAAACAGGACTTCCGTCCAAATAGGTGCAACAGATATATGAACAAGTATATTGTATAACAGGTCCCATATGTCATGGATACATATTCTTTGCTTGAATTATTAGTGAGGACAAACTGCTTCTTGAGGATATATATCCCAGTCAACCTTATAGACTGTTCATGAGTATGTGACTGCCTATATGGCTTCCAATAGTGGGATTTATAGGGTATTAGGGGAACATAGGCTGAAAGTTCCCTGTTCTCCTACCACACTAAGGTAAGTCACAGAACAGAGATGGTGACAATATCAGAGAGCAGTAGGTATATCAAAGTCCACTCACTTTTTTGATTGAAGAGTAGTGTATATCAGCAGGGGATCCATGCAGGCGTGCCTCCAACTTGATTGCAGAGCAGGAAGGAAAAAAGCCTCTAGAGAGGAATGTGGAGCACAGCACAAGGACGGACAGCAGGACCAGCACATCAAGGGTTAACTAATTTATTAGTATAGGGGGACACACCATAAAACCGGACAATCACCACTCCTGCTGTCCGTCCTTGTGCTGTGCTCCACATTCCTCTCTAGAGGCTTTTTTCCTTCCTAATAGATGGCGCTCTTTTGAGTCCCGAGAGCCCAATGAGTGCAGCCTAAAGTTACCTCAGATACTAGTTATTAAGAAAATCATAATTTGAAACACATAACCCCCATAAAAGAAAATAAAGAGAAGTACATGCTCAGGGAGCAAGAAACCTTTCAAATATGATTAAAACTTGTATATGCTTCTGGGGGGGGGGGGGGTACTGCATTAAAAGAGCTGAGTGACAATAAATTAATTGAGAAACAAAGTGAGTGGTCTTTAACAACATTAATGATTATATGCTAATTTTTTTACCGAATCTAAGAATGACTTTGAAACTCGAAATTAATGGGCTAAAGATATTTTGTGTGTGAAAGAAGTGTCTGCTTCTGCATTAAACACTCTGGGAAAATATATGTACTTTGCTTGTTTCCTTCGTACCATCAACAAACCCTGCCATTTGCTTAACCTCATTAGATGGAAGCGGAGCTGCTTCGTGTACACTGTCTCTTACTTGCCTAGTATTTGGCCTCCCACGCAGCCACCCACACAATGTAGCTCTTAATGCAGAGATGGGAGAAATATCTACTCATTGTAAGAAAGAAACTGACAGATATGAGCGGTCAGTTTACTACCTCTTAGTCCGAATCTATGTTAGTGCCTCATTGCTGTAGGAAACGGAAATACATGGCAGACGTACACAATGCTTGTCTCGAAGTTATTAATGTAACCCCCGTTTTGGGATTACTATATTCATTTAAGTGAGTAAGGCCTGGGACATAGTAAACACTTGTGTGCTGCTGCTCGCTGTTGCTTGCTGCCGCTCGCTCTACCAGGAGCTTTTTGCTGTCCTGGCAGAGGAGACAGCAAGCGCGCTTGGGAGGCGGGTATTACTGTGTGTGTTTGTCACTTGGTACCTGTCAGTGTGTGTGTGTCACTTTGAAGTGGTCTGTGTGTTTGTGTGTCACTGGGGAACGTGTGTGTGTGTATGTGTGTGTGTGTGTGTGTGTGTGTGTGTGTGTGTGTATATTATATAATATTTAAAAAATTAAAAATAAAGACATGTTGTGAGAATAAATTATTTATTAACATTGTGCAACTTTGATAAATATATTCAAACACATACATCACACACATACATCACACACACACACACACACACACACACACACACACACACACACACACACACACACACACACACACACACACACACACACACACACACACACACACACACACACACACACACACACACACACACACACACACACACACACACACACACACACACACACATACACACACACATACACAGACACACACACACGCACGCACACACATACACATATACACACACAGACACACAGACACACACATACACAGACACACACACACACACACACAGACACACACACACATACACACATACACACACACACACACATACACACATACACACATACACACACACACACAGACACAGACACACACACACACACACACGCCTCTGTGCTGGCTCTGTGCTGTGCTATCTCAGAACACCGACACAGTAGGGAAAAAAAAAGCTGCAGCCCCATTGGATGGGAGCGGTCACGTTACCGCTCCTCCGCTCCCCCAAGCGGCAAAATTTAAAACCTGCCTGTCTCTTCAGATTTTCTCAGCCTCCACACGCATCAGCACGCATGTGGAGGGAGAAACTATAGCCGCGCTGATTACAGATGCAGGGGCTTTGTGCATCTGTTCAGCGCGGCTCAGCCCACCTCAGCGATGCTGATTTTACTATGTCCTAGGCCTAAGGGCCCTAAAGAGTTAACTGCCTGTGTTGTTGTAGTGTAACACCCCTCTGTTACGCCGGTACTGCCCGCAGACCAGACCCGTCCTCTGTGCCGAAGGGGAAAGTAGGGATACACGCACCCGCAGCAAAGGGAGCGAGTCCGGAGTGTGTGGTGTTAAGCGTTGCCAGGCCAGATATAAGTAACGTAGACAATACTTGCCGGTACCGGGTATAGGAGAAGAATAGTGATTGCCTTGCCGAGGTCAGGGAGTGGAGAAATGAAGAAGGTTGAAGTCCAAGCCGTGATCGTGGGATGCCAGAGAATACATAGTACAAGGAGAGCCGAAGTCGAGAGCCAAAGGGGGTAGTCGTACGAGCCGTGTCAAAACCCGTAGTAACCGAGAGTACACAAAACACTTCCATACAGAGACTATGTCGAGCGATGAGTGAGGGCTCAGAGATGCTAGATAAGGCTGGGCTGACCAATCAGGGATGGAGGTGGGTCAGGAGGACTGCAGGGAGCCTCTCTCAATAGGTGTGGCTGATACAACCCAGGTGAGCACTGGTAGCACTCTGATTACACCAGTGTGGTGTACGGGGCCGGAGCCTCATAGCAGGAGTGGAAGAAGAAGAGTGGATGCTGGGCGTGCGCTCTGTAAGATGAGTGTGCACGTGACCAGCGTTGGAGGAGGACACACGTGTTCGTGCAGGACGGAGGACCCGCGCCTGCCACTGAGAAGGAGGGGTGTGGTGGAGCCACCGGGGGTAGGGGCCCTGCGGCGACGGAGGAGCTGACGGCCCGTGGAGGCAGGTAAACAGAGGTTGCGCTGTGCGCTCTGAGTCTCCCTGAGGGTACTCTGTGTGTTGCGCGGACGGCGCTGAGAAATCAGATTCCTAACACGCTCCCACATTATTTGATAAATAGGGGGTCATGCAGTAAGCATTAAAAAGTCATTTTACCAGTTTTGCACCAAAAATGCGTACTATGATTCAGTAAGTCCCGAGAAGTTGGCGAAAAGCGAAAAAAGCGCCGTGTTTTTGTCAGTTTTTTTTTCCGGCAGAGGCGCGGCGAAAATGCACTTTTTGCCGTTACTAGCCAGGTTATCAAATCCGCTCAATTCTAGTAGCCCGAGCAGCTCTTGAGTAGAGATTTTCACGCAAATCCATCACGGCAACTCAAGTTGGCAAGTTGATGGGGGAGAAGCATCGGCAAGGGCGACACTTAGAAAAAAATCAGGCCTTTTTGCTGCCTGGGATTAATGCCAGTACTCTCCGGAGCTGATACCCATCAACACCAGCACCGGACCCCCCCCCCCCCCCCCCGGCATGTATCCGAGGCAGGAAAAATGCATTTACAGCCCACTTCATTATCTTAGTGGCTAACCACTAAGGCAATGAAGGGGTTAAACACCCGTGCCAGGTTTATTGTGGGTAGCGGGGTGGGTGAAAGGCGTATTTGGCCCTTGGTGGGTGTTTAGGGCTTGCGGGGGGGTTGCGTGTGGACTTAACGCCTTCATTATTTATTTATTTATTTATTTATAAAATATTTTACCAGGAAGTAATACATTGAGAGTTACCTCTCGTTTTCAAGTATGTCCTGGGCACAGAGTTAAGACAAATAATACATGTTTACAAATACAGTTACATATTGAACAGGGTATACATTATATACAAGACATTGCATGCGCAGTTAAAGATAATTTGTATTATGGGCGTATGAAACAATTACAGACCACATTAAAATGTGTGACAGCCTTAGATTTGAAAGAACTTAGACTGGTGGTGGATGTAAGAGTCTCCGGTAGGTTGTTCCAGTTTTGGGGTGCACGGTAAGAGAAGGAGGAGCGGCCGGATACTTTGTTGAGCCTTGGGACCATGAACAGTCTTTTGGAGTCTGATCTCAGGTGATAGGTGCTGCATGTGGTAGGGGTGAGGAGCTTGTTCAGGTAGCTAGGTAGCTTGCCCATAAAGAATTTGAAGGCAAGACAGGAAAGGTGAACTTTGCGCCTAAACTCGAGTGATGACCAATCTAGTTCTTTGAGCATTTCACAGTGATGTGTGTTATAGTTGCATTGGAGAAAAAAACGACAAATTGAGTTGAAGAGGGTGTCAAATTTGCAAGGTGGGTTTGAGGTGCCGAGCCATATACTATGTCTCCATAGTCAATAATTGGCATAAGCATCTGCTGTGCGATACGTTTTCTGACCAGGAGACTTAGGGAGGATTTGTTCCTGTAGAGTACCCCTAGTTTGGCATAGGTCTTGGCTGTCAGGGTATTAATGTGCATCCCGAATGTTAAGTGGGAGTCAAACCATATGCTCAGGTATTTAAAACTAGTAACAGGAGTTAGGGTGGTGTTAGTGTTGGTTGTAATCTGGAGCTCAGTCGCTGGAAGCTTTAAAAATTTAGTCTTGGTCCCAAACACCATTGTTACAGTCTTGTCAGTGTTTAAAAACAGTTTGTTTTGGGAAATCCAGTTTTCGAGTCTGAAAAAGTCAGACTGAAGTATGTGTTGAAGGTCAGAGAGGCTATAGCTGTGTGCATATAGGATTGTGTCATCTGCATACATGTGTATTGAGGCTTCCTGACAAGCTGTGGGAAGATCATTGATGAACACTGAGAAGAGTAGGGGCCCCAGAACAGAGCCTTGCGGGACGCCACAGGTGATACCAGGGGGTTAGAGTTAGCGCCAGAGATGGACACATGTTGGGATCTACGTGATAGGTAGGACTGAAACCAGTTTAAAGCATGCTTCCCTATTCCAGAGCTCTGGAGTTTGTTAAGCAAGATAGCATGATCAACAGTATCAAAAGCCTTTGCAAAATCTAGGAATACTGCACTAGTGAGTTGACACCGTTCCATTCCACACTGGATTTCATTGCAAACTTTTAGCAGGGTAGTTACGGTAGAGTGTTTGGGGCGAAAGCCAGATTGGAATTGGCTAGGAAAATTTGTCTTGTTATAGTAATCGCTTAATTGGGAGTGGATACATTTTTCCATGACTTTGGATAGGATTGTGAGAAGGGAGATTGGTCTGTAGTTTGAGACAGTGTTTTTGTCCCCACTTTTGAAGATTGGGACCACTCTGGCAGCTTTCCAGGTCTTAGGGATATGGCCAGCAGACAGGATAGAGTTGACTATGGAAGCAATTGGTTTGGCAATTGCTGGGGCACCAAGTCTTAGGAACCTAGATTGTAGTAAGTCAGGTCCACATTGGCTGCTTAGTTTTAATTTGAGAAGCGCTTGTGTAATCTCCTCTTCGGATACTGGGCCAAATTGAAAATTGTAGGCAAAGTTTGGAGGGGGTAGGGCTATAGGAGTATTCCCAGGATGAGGTTCAGGTTTGTGGTTTGGGTTGCGTTTTGCTAATAAGTTAGTAGCACACCCCACAAAGTAATCATTGAATGCATTTGCAATGTCGGTGGGGTTTGTCAGAGTAATATCGCCTTTAGTGATATTACTTGGCTGTTGGTGGTTAGAAGGCTGGAATATGTTGTTGATAACCTTCCAGAAGTTAGCTGGGTTTGATGTGTTCTGGAGGAGATTGTCAGAGTAATATTGTGCTTTTGCGTGCTTTGTTTGCCTTGTGCACATGTTCCGCAGGCATCTGTAGTGATTTAGATCCTTGGTAGTGCCTGTTATTTTGTGGCTTTTCCACAAGGCATCCCTGAACTGGTAGAGTGTTATAAGGTCAGGTGTAACCCATGGAAGGTGGGCACCCCGTATCCTTATTCTGCGAAGTGGAGCATGGGTATCACAGAGTTTTAAGAACACGGATTGGAAATAGTCGAGCGCAGAATAAGGGTCAGGAATAAAATCGATTCTGTGCCAAGGGCAGTTGGTAAGGTCAGCCAGAAATTGTTGTGGGTTAAAGTTTCTAAATGTTCTAGTGAGGAGAACTTTAGGGCTTGATTGGGGCGGTTTAATTTTCCTTACACAGTACACTATTGCATAGTCACTGAAAATGTCAGGAAGGATGCCAGAGGATTGGATTCTGCTGGGATTTGAGGAGAGAATCCAGTCAAGCAGGGAATGGTTGTGCGATTTCAGGTTTGTTTGTGTGGGTTGGGAAATGAGTTGCGATAGGTTAAGCGACTTGATTTGTGTGTGGATTTTGTGGTTTTTAGGGTCAAGCCAATTGAAGTTGAAATCCCCAAGAACTAGCAGCTCACTCTTCTCATTCTGAGAGGAAATGGAGCCAAGAAACTGGGTGATATCAGTCAGAGATTGTAGAGAGGCTTTAGGGGGGCGGTAGATGCCAGCAAGCAAGATGGGCTTAGTAAAGGGGAGGCAGATTCTGCCAACTAGGATTTCAAAAGAGATTGGTCTTGGGGGGCAATTTACCAGTGTAAATTGAAAGGTGTCTGCAATATAAAATAACACCCCTCCTCCTCTCTTTGACCTATCTCTCCTAAAAATGGAGTATCCCTGAATGGCAATATGTGCATCAGGGGTTTTAGGGGTTAGCCATGTTTCTGTGAGAACGATGGCTTTTGGTTTATGCATAAGGCACCATGCTCTTAGTTTATCCAGTTTGGGCAGCAAACTCCGGATATTTATATGGGCGAGAGATAGCCCTTTTTGGAATTTGAAGGGGGTATTCTCAGGGGTATGAGATAGAGTTGAAGTGGGAGAGCCTGGGTTAGTTTCAATATCACCTGCTAAAGAGAGTAATAGTATGAGTAGAAATTTGAGTAGTTGTTTGCAAGTTGTAACTTCTTGATTTTTGCCAATTGAGTGGGCGGTGGTTGGAGTGCTTGTCTTCAGGGTTTTCCACCAACATTCAATAGATAGTGCAAGGCTTTTGAATAATCCAGGGTGTATGGTGATGTTGGGCGTGGGCCAGGAGGGAGGCATTTGTAGTGGATAGAGAGAATAACATTTCAAGGAGGCCATGAGAAAGAACAAAGTGGAGGTGAAAAGCAGGTTCATTATGCCAGAGGTAGGTAATGCTGCATGGAGCTGTTTTGAGCCAAGTGTGTGTGTGCAGACTAAACAGCAGGGATCATAGTGTGGTCAGAATAGCTCACCGTTTGTTGCCATGTGTAGAAGAGTTTGCAGTAGATCCAGTCCCCAGTCACCTTTAGTCAAACTATAGTCTAACTATATATTCTCACTTAAAAAGCTCACTTTAAATGCCTCACTATCTAATGCCAATGCAATGGTTAATACCGCTACGGTCATGAAGGGGTTAAGCCCTCCCGCTACCCACCCGCAAGCCCTAAACAACCACCGTTGGGGCTAATCCCCACTTCACCCACCCCTGCTAGCCACAATAAAAAAACTACACACTACAACTCCACAATAAATAAATATATATATATCGGAAACACACAAAGAGAAGCCTGCAACTAACTAGAAAAGTGATACAATGTGTTTACTTAAATCAAAAATAAATTATTACTGATAATAATTTTAACCTGATGACGGTGCTGGGGACAAAAATATGAAAACAACAAAAAGAAGAGTAAAGAGTCCCACTAAAAGCACTCAAGCAAATGTAAATAATGAGTTGATTTATTCAGAGGAAAAAAACATGGATTACAGAAAATATATTAAAACAGTCCCCTTGGAACCCCTGAGACAAGGAATCTGGCCTAAATACAATGTAAAAGATAAGTATATGATCTAAATTGCAAGGCAAGGAAAAACCTACAATGGAAACTTGCACAATAATCTAAAGACCGGCCAATCAAGATGAGAATCTATGCTGGAAAACTACAACAATACTCTACCTATATGCTGCTAAATAAATAATCCAATGAAGTACCACTCAATCACAAATGACAAGTAATAACACGAACAGATAATCACAATGGAAAAGCCTCATGTGGAGTATACTTGCAAGTAATAAAATAGTGTGGAGCATGAGAGTCCTCAGAGAGAGAATGGAGTAGCATGAATTGCAGAGAAGAGTATCCAGCTCAGATAAAAGGTAAGATTAGTGGGGTCCCTGGGGGAGTACACACACAGCCCCGACATAGATTTCGCACCCCTTGGCTTCGTCCGGGGGCTTAACGTAATGGCGTCCAATCAGGCTTAAAAGGATGCTGACAAATAATGTAATCCAATAGCGTTGCGTATAGCAGAGCAGCTGATGGGTGAAGATCCAATGAGGAGTAAGCAACAAATTATTAAGAGTGTATTATGCTGCCCAGTTGTATCTCCGATCCTACAAAGAGTTTCCCGATTGGTCAGTATGGCCCATTCAACCAATCACAAGTGCAGAGGCATCCAGTATCCAAAGATTGCGAGAGAACAAACAGTAGCTATCAACTGCGGTGGAGTAGCAGCAGGAACCATTGCACAGCGTTGGAGATGGTTGTCCAGCACTGACGTCACGTCATAAAGAGCTGTGATTTGGTCAGTATGGCCCATTCAACCAATCACAAGTGCAAAAGGCATCCAGTATCCAAATATCGCGAGAGAACAAACAGTAGCTATCAACTGCGGTGGAGTAGCAGCAGGAACCATTGCACAGCATTGGAGATGGTTGTCCAGCGCTGACGTCACGTCATAAAGAGCTGTGATTTGGTCAGTATGGCCCATTCAACCAATCACAAGTGCAAAAGGCATCCAGTATCCAAATATCGCGAGAGAACAAACAGTAGCTGTCAGGAGAAGAGGGAGAGTGAATTAGCATGTATGCTAATCTCCCACTTCTTCTGATTGGGTGCAAGACGGAGGGAGAACAAATCACAGATAGCCGCTATGGTAATGAATTATTGTTTATTGATATGGGTGTTTTACTCATAGTGTAGATGTGCAGAGGGTCTCCGGAGCTGAACCGCTATGGTTTTAGGTCCGGGGAACCCCTGCTTCCCGAGATACAGACCCCTTAATGGGGTGCCGGTATCCCTCTGCTTTGTTTACATCCCTCGGTCACGTGATCGGAACATTTAAATGCAGAGGGATACCGGCACCTCATAACGGGGCCTGTATCTCGTGAAGCAGGAGTCCCCGGACCTAAAACCAATGCGGTTCAGCTCCGGAGACCCCCTGCACATGTACACTATGAATAACATTTTATTAAAAAATATTTTTATTTGGGCAGAGGTTTGCGCCGAGAGAGTGGCAGATCTCTCTCTGCAGCAGTCTGATCTCGGCAGGGGAGATCTTCTCGCCAGGCTGACTGACTCGCTACCTGCTAAATGTTGCTCTCACAGTGATTCATTTAAAACCAGAGACAGAACATGAAACACAGACAGAGCTCAGTGCACATCCAGTGAAACCTATACACGGTACAATGCCTAAATATATATGTAGATATCTATTAAATAAAATGGTCTTTTAGTTTAACATTTTGGCCAAAGTGTTGTAAGCCCCTGAGCCACTACACGGCAGACCACATCTCAAGGATCCCTAACACTAATATAAATTCTTAATAACCTGTGCATTACCAGGAAGAATGATTTATAATAAATCTGTCAAAATTAGTTGCATAGTTCTAAGTCTGATTGAAGCTTTTATTAACCTGTATATTATCAGGAAAAGCACTCTGTATTAGATTTGTCACAATCATACTGCAAGCAAGCAAGTTCTCCTGAGAGTAGGAGATGCTATGGAGTGAGCTTTTAACCATTTAAATGTGGGAGGGGGTGAGCTTCAACAAGATGGGAAGAGCCACCTTCCAATCAGCTAAGACCAGCTGAACAAGATTTGTAAAACATACCGGACACCTGCAAGCTCATATTGAACCCCCAAAATAAACACAACATATATATAAGCATATAGGTGTCACAGAGGAGTGCTACTGAGCATGGCGATATATATTTAAAACCAGAGACAGAATGTGAAACACAGACAGAGCTCAGTGCACATCCAGTGAAACCTATACACGGTACAGTTCCTAAATATATATGTAGATATCTCGCAGTGATTCGCCAGGGATTCGGCCATTCCTGCATACTGCGAGGGCAACACGCACAAAACATGGCGAGTTCAAACCCCTGGCGAAAGCACTTTTTCACTGCTTAGTGCATGACCCCCATAGTGATTAAGCAGAGGCCTTCCCATCCCACCTTCTGGAAGGTGTTTAGCTTATTACCTGGTATGGGATGACTAAGGCAGCGATTATAGTGGCTGCACGCACGTGCACAACAGAGCGCATGATGTGACGTGTCTGTTGCTTGCATAAAACTCGCACTTAAGTCCGAGGCGGGGCGGAGGTGATGTAACGTGAGCAGTTCGCCCTCATTGGCTGAACCACACACGTGACCCGGCCGTCACGCGACAAACAAAATTGTTTGTCTTCTCGAGAAACTCGGTCATGCTTCATTGCTTGAGCGGTCACAGACCTATAGGCGGCCTCATAGAGAAGAGGTCTCTTTTTCACGCCATGCATGCACACGCGTGCACCATCGCTGCCACTATAATTGCGATCTTTGCATAATCTAAACCACTTCCCCTGCATCTAGGGTGATGGTGACATCACAAAAGTGTATGCATAGTGCTTCAGAAGGTTCTAAAACTCAAGTTCCTCGGAGATGCATAAAGAGGAGCCTCATTGTATATACAGTCAGTCAGTTTAAATGTGTAACTATAAGTTTAGGGATGAGTGGTCACCTTGTATTGTTTTATAGTGAGTGAATGTGCCCCTTGTCTAAGATAGGGCCACATTATATACGGTATGGTGTGTCCTACCCTCCCAATGGAATGCGCATGACACCCCCAGAATAGAGTCTCAGAGTGTCACAGGGGATTTCCCAGCAGCATACTGGCAGCCAAGGTAGTGACTAGGAGGGCCCTGCACAGAGCGACAGGATTTGAATCCAAGATTGAAGGTGCACCCCTGACAAGGGTCCTGGTGGGCTCCTGGCAAACCTCAGATACACATGCAAGGGATTGTCATTTATCCACAAATATTGCGGTGAGAAGCTATGTGCCTCCCTGGGGATGCTGTCTGAGCACACAGGGATGAAGAATGTATGCAGTATGTAAATATAGTAAAGTTTGCCTGAGTAAAGTTCCTTGCACTTTTCTTTAAGACCAACTCTTACAGTACACCACCAGTCTGCATGGATGCCAGCCCCATGAAAAAGGTAACCAAAGACACTGAGCACCTGTACATAAATAAATACACTCAGATGTGACCCTCCTTCGTCAGCAAGGCAAGGAGGGGTTACATTAAAAGCTTGATTTCTAGTAACAAAAGACTCAAAATTGCATGTAGATGTATTAATAATCCTAAAGTAAGAGTTGAATGCATGTAATATCATCCACACACACAGTCTTGTACATGATTTGCTCTAGATTTGGTATTGGAATGTGTATTGCAATGCAGGGCATTTTGGAGTAAAGAAACAGTGTTCTACCTTACAGTATACTGCGGTGAGTAACTTAACCTACTATTTAGCTGTCCTATAACATCAACCTGTTGCAGTCAGGTGTTTAAGACAAGCCATCCAGTTATAAAGATGAATTGCTGTATCTTCTGTAAATCTGAAATAATATATTTTGTTTAGTTACTAGTGGAACTTTAGTTTATTTCAAAGGCATAGTAAAATTCTAACTTCCCTATGCTGTTCTTTTTGTTTCTCTTCTGGTTCTTCTCACTGGTGCTCCTTACTCAGGCAAATCAATTGTTGGTGTAATGCAACATACTGTATAAGACCTTCAAATTACCATCTTTAGCAATACATCTACTACAACTGTTTTTCAATATTACTCTTCAATAGTTGGTTCTCATTGCATTTCACGTCCCTTTTGTGTGACATCATTGTGTGTTAACAATGATATCTCCTCATCTTCCACAGAGATACTGTAGTACAGTAGTTACCTTTTCTCACGTGTTTGGCCCTGTGATGGGTAGAAGGTACATGATATATACTGACATTATCTTTGGATTTGGACCATATAAGCGGAGTTTTAAAAGAACACACAAAAGTTAAATTTTTGGTTTTAGAATGATTGCCTTGGCTCAGGGAAGCCAATTACATCAGTTGTTTAATAATAATAATAATAATAATAATAATAATAATAATAATAATAATAATAATAATAATAATAATATTTGTCAGCTAAATGGGATTGCTCATCTGAGTAGTGATTAAATAAGATCCTAATCTTTGTTGCCTTAATAGGGTTAAACAAGAACATTTTGTTTTCACACACTTCTGATGTTATCAGTCTTGGTAGTTAACACCCACCCCAACCCACACATCTCAAGAAGTAAAAAAAACCCAGAGGTGTGAATATAAATGCACTTCTCTGAGTAATACAATCCAGCTCTCACATGCTTTGTGGGATAGCAGGTTTGATTACAAAACTGTCACAGCTGAAGAGATGGGAGCTGGCAGTCTTCTTACAGTGTGCTGAATTGTTACCAGGGAAATAAGGGCAATGAAGAATCATAGCCTATTTCTCTGCTGCTAATCCCTTTAGCAAATATGAAGTTAAAAAATAAGTAACCTGAAAAAAATGGTCACTAAAAATGAAGCAGTGAGCAGAACGTATTTATAACATATTTGTCAAGGACAAAGAATTAAAACAAGCCACATTCAAGGCGTTCAGCCAACAGTTCAATGACAGATGTTGAAAAAGATGATGCTATATATATACCATTAAAACGTTCAGTATTTTAATAATCTGACACACAAAAAGTTATCTTGAGTTACAAGTTACAGCTGAAATATACATGTATTGTTTTTTGTTGAGGTCAAGCTAACCTGATCCCAGTCTGTTTTTTTGCATTTGTCTAGAAGTGAGGATATCTGGGGCATGCCTGGTTTTGGAAAGTGGGGTGATTGAAATCTGGAGTCAATTCTTTCTGATAGTAGAAATAAGCAACAAACCTTTTGATGTAACTTAAAAGGAATTCCTCTGTGTTCTGGGGAATGCCAGAAGATATCACCAGGGAGATATTCCACATGACTGTGTAAATTTACTAAATATAAAGATATTGGGGGTCTTGACAACGATGAGCAACAATAACAAATATATCTTAAATATTTGCGATCTGACAAATTAAGTAATACTAAACAATCCATGATTATGAACGTGCAAAGCTAAGATATCAATTAGTCTCTCAAACTTATCATTTAACCCTATCAAGTTTGATATCCACACATGTATTTTGATTATGCCAATGCAACAGTGAAAGTGGCATCTGTCCAGATGTATGTATGTACTGTATGTATGTCTTTATTAGTATAGCGTCAATAATGTACATAGTGCTTCACAGCAGTAATAGTTACAATCATATAAATAATAAGATATAAATAACACAAAGGGAAGAAGTGCTTCAGACTTAAAAGTAACATTTAGGAAAAGGCGTCCCTGCTCCGAAGAGCTTACAATCGAATTGGTAGGTAGGAAGAACATACAGAGACAGTAGGAGGGCATTCTGGTAAGTGCGTCTGCAAGGGGGCAAGGTTAGTGTAGGAGGTGTTAATTATCAGCCATCGAGCTACTCATATGCTTCCTTAAGCAGGTGTGTTTTAAGGTGGGTTTTAAAGGTGTATAGAGAGTGTGCTAGTTGGATATTTAGGGGAAAGGCATTCCAGAGGTGTGGGGCAGTCAGTGAGAAGGGTTTAAGGCGGGAGAGGGCTTTGGATACAAAAGGGGTAGAGAGAAGACATGCTTGAGCAGAACGCAAGAGCCGGGATGGTGTATAGCGAGAAATTAGGGCTGAGATGTAAGGAGGAGCAGAAGCTTTAAAAGTGAGGAGGAGAATTGCGTGTGTGATATGGGATTTGATAGGAAGAAAGGCATTTAGAGAAAACAAAAAAACACAAAAAAACAAGAAACACAGCGCACAACGCTCATAGTGCATTAAATGATATCTTTAGTAACCAAAATAAGAAGGTAAGTATTGTGCGTACATAAAACAAAATTTAAACAAGCATTTCAGGGTTATTGTTACCCAAGCACCAACGGACGCCTGTGATGGTCTCGTGGCTCTCTCCTTCTCACTCCAACAACCTCGATGTAGGGCCTGGAAAATCTCCACTCCAAACGCTGGTGTTTTGGCCTCTCGCCTTAGGGAAAGGCTAGTGCAGCTTCAGCAGTCCAGAAAAAGACCTCCGCTTATATGCGTTGTGCCCGTCACTGCATAAATCTCGTGTATAACGGAGCAGCGGAGTACACGCGGTTTTGCGTCCTGGTCGAGAGCTTCTTCCGGGTCTGTGACGTCACAAGATCGCGAGACTTCGTCGCAAGTCTGCAGGACACCGGATCAGTTTTCTGGGAGTGCTGGGATGTAGAGGGTTCGCAAATGTCATCAATCCTACGCGTTTCGAAACCACAGAGGGTCTCTTCATCAGGGTCTCTCTCAGCACTCCCTGATGAAGAGACCCTCTGTGGTTTCGAAACGCGTAGGATTGATGACATTTGCGAACCCTCTACATCCCAGCACTCCCAGAAAACTGATCCGGTGTCCTGCAGACTTGCGACGAAGTCTCGCGATCTTGTGACGTCACAGACCCGGAAGAAGCTCTCGACCAGGACGCAAAACCGCGTGTACTCCGCTGCTCCGTTATACACGAGATTTATGCAGTGACGGGCACAACGCATATAAGCGGAGGTCTTTTTCTGGACTGCTGAAGCTGCACTAGCCTTTCCCTAAGGCGAGAGGCCAAAACACCAGCGTTTGGAGTGGAGATTTTCCAGGCCCTACATCGAGGTTGTTGGAGTGAGAAGGAGAGAGCCACGAGACCATCACAGGCGTCCGTTGGTGCTTGGGTAACAATAACCCTGAAATGCTTGTTTAAATTTTGTTTTATGTACGCACAATACTTACCTTCTTATTTTGGTTACTAAAGATATCATTTAATGCACTATGAGCGTTGTGCGCTGTGTTTCTTGTTTTTTTGTGTGCATTTAGGGGGGACCAGAGCCATCCCTGGTGTCACAGCTGCAGACGCTCCATAAATATTCATACTATACACAAGGTCACCTATTTAATTGTATCACATTCATCACGTTATTTATATATTGTTGTTGCGCACTTTTCTTTTGTTCACCTATTTAGAGAAAACACCTGAATTCAAAGAAAAAGATAAAGAACTTCAGAAAAAGATAGATAAACTAGAAAAAGATCAAAATTTCACCAAAAGTAGGAAATTTAAATGAAATTAAGCAGATTATGCTAAAGGAGTACAAAGAAATTGGAGAGTTAAAAATTAAAGAGATGAAGGGGAATATGAACGTAAACAAGAGAGGGAAAATAATAATAAAAACAACAACAATTATCAGAAAAATCTTAATCCCTCATATCAAAAACAAAAAATACCACACAGAGATTATCATTATAGGCAAGAAGAAAATTTCCATAGAAAACCAGCATGGAGGGAAAGAAGTCCCGATAAAAGACATTTTCACCACAGCAATAAACAAAATGAGAATACTCCTTATTATGTTAAAAAAAACAATAAAAAGAACATAAAGAACCAACTAGAGAGACAAGACCAAGGAGGTCACCCTCTCCTAAAGGTGCATTTGGTTCTAATGATTCTTTAGAGAGAGTAGAGTCTTCACTTTTTTGGGAGACAGAGAATCGATTTGCCCCATTATGAGAGAAAGAGAAAATGAGTACCAAAAGAGGAAGAAATATAAAGGAAAACATGGGGGGAGCTTGGGGGGGGGGGCTTGAGAGAGCGTTAAAAAGAGTAACAAAATACATTCAAGTAATATTTTTAACTTAAGTTTAGTTAATTTTAACAATTCACAAACCAATTTAATTGCTAAAGGTTTATTTTTTGCGCCAACAGTAGGACCGAACAACTTTGAGTTGTTTTTAGATGCTAATACATTTTTAAGAAAAATGACAATTAAAATATTTTTTTCTTAGAAAAAATACAGAATCGAGGATGAGTAATACAAGTATACTGTAGCTTTAGATAAAGAAGAAGATATGCTTATACATTCTAATCTAAGACAGAAATCTAATTGTAATCCTGTACACATAAAAGGCAATCATTTAGAAGTTTTTCATCAATTGGTTTGAAAGGATTTTGAAGAATTAACAAAAAACAAATCTAACATTCAATACAATTTGACAAAACTGGAAAGGGAGGCTTTAAAAGAAATCACTGAGAACACTAACTTAGTGATCAAACAAGCGAATAAAGGTGGGGGGGGGGGGGTTGTAATTATGAATATAGAAGATTATTTAAAAGAATCGAATAGTTTGTTGGGAGATTCTAACACCTATTCATTATTAACCAAAGATCCCACAAAGAATTTGTAGACAAGTTAAAAATATTCCTAGAAAGAGGAAAAGATCTTGAAATTTTAGATGAAAAATAATTCCAATTTTTATTGAATGATAAACCCCAAATACCTATATTTTATTTTCTCCCAAAAATCCACAAAAGCATAACCTCCCCCCCCCCCAGTAGACCCATAATATCGGGTATTGATTCCCTAACATCAACTTTCCGCATATATCGATACGTTTTTACAAAAATATGTCAAGCTATTAAAGTCATATTTAAAAGATACACCGAAGTTTGAAATATATTAGAGAACGTTGTATGGAATGCCGGTTATATATTAGCATCTATTGATGTTACCTCCCTATATACTTCCATTCTGCACCAACAGGGATGTGAAGTGGTTAATTATTTCCTCATAATGATTCTGAGCTACCAGAAATCAAAATTACATTTCTTATTGCTAGGATTTTATTCATATTACAAAATAATTTCTTTTGGTTTGAGGGTAATTTTTATCTCCAAAAATGTGGTACTGCCATGGGTCCAAGTTTGCGCCAGGCTACACCAACCTCTTCATGGGTTTTTGGGAAGAGGAGCATATTTGGTCTTAGGCAGGGCCTGGCGCAAGCTTGGTCCTCTGGCGGCGATATATAGACGACATTGTTATGATTTGGACGGTAGATCAGAGTAGTTTAGACCTTTTTTAGAACAATATTAATGTTTGTACCAATAATTTAAAGTTTACATCTGTAATTAGTAAAGAGGAACTAGACTTTTATTACCTTACTATTTTTAGTTGTGAAGGAATAATTAAGACTAAGTCATTTTTTAAAACAGTAGATAGCAATAATTAAATTTTCGTTCCAGCTGCCATCATACACAGTGGATGGATAGCGTACCCTATGGTCAATTTAGAAGAATGAGACGTAATTGCACAGATGATACGACCTTTTTAAAATAAAGTGATATTTTAAAAAAATAGGTTTTTAGAGAAGGATTATGACGAAGAAATTTTAGATAAGGCACTAATAAGAGCTAAGGGATTGGAGAGAAAATATTTAATTAAACCGAACCAAACACAGGCAAATTTGAATAAGATGAATAATTTTGACACTGCCTTTTTAACAACCTATAATAGAGAGGCCAAAAAAAGCATTGGCACGTTTTATTGAATGACCCAGTTTTAAAAGACAATATTCCTAATTACCAAATATTATTTAAAAAAAAAAAAAGCACAAAACCTTAAGAATAAACTTGCACCGAGTGCCCTGAGGAAAGTGAAGTAAAAGAAAAGGTCTGGCTCCAACAATTGGGAGGTTTTTACGGTTGCTTGTCCGGTAAAGCTTGCGAGCATAAACAAGAGGAAAAAGGACTTTTAAATCTAATAATAAAAAGGAGGTTTACAAATGTAATAAATATATGAATTGTAAATCGAATATGTAATCTACCTATTAGAATGCCCTTGCAGTTCAATATGTAGGAAAAACTAAAAGGGCAATCAAAACAAGAATAATAGAACATTTGAGTAATATAAGACGTAGCATAATGACACATAGCGTATCTAAACATTTTGCCCTACACCATCAAACTAATCCTAAATGCTTAAAATATGTGGATTCTAACACATAAACGAAAGACTGACAAAGTCAATCTGCCATTCACAGAAAGTACATTAATGGTGCACACCACACTAATTTTTAATTATTTTATAGTGAATACATTCTAGTGAAACAAACCGTGATTAAGTAAAAAATACATAAATAAAACTTTAAAATCTTACACGTGGTGCGTAGAGGGTCCCTTTATGGATTTAAGACCATAAAGTAAATTTACGCCATTGATGAGCGTATGCCCTCAAGTGGAGGTATTCACAGAATTGGTGTCAAAAGATTTAGAAAAATTGAAACCCTCCTATCACAAAAAAAGTAACATCTCTAAAGGTGAAAAATTGGCTTTAAAAGAACTCATGGAAAATGATGAGATCACGATAAAGCCCTCAGACAAAGGGGGTAACATCGTGATCCTTAATACAACTGATTATGTAAAGGAAAATAAACATATCCTGAAGGACAAACAGACATACCATCTCTTAGACAGAGACCCAACAAATAAATTCAAAATGGAATTATATTCAATATTGCGAGAAGGCCTCGATCATAAACACATTGGCAAGAAGGAATATGAATTCATGCATGTAAAAACACCTACTATAGCCACGTTTTACACACTCCCCAAAATACATAAAAACAAAGAAATACCTCCGGGGAGGCCCATAGTGTCTGGGAATAATAACCTCACAGAAAATAGCAGCAAATACCTTGACAAAATCTTACGGCCATTCGTTCTGGCACTACCATCCTATATCAAGGATACCAAGGATGCTTTATTAAGATTAAATGGTATTTCCACAGATAGTGACACCTTACTAGTGACACTAGATGTGGAATCATTGTATTCAAGTATCCTACATACAAATGGGCTGCAAGCATGTGATTATTTTCTATCTACCCGACACTGTGGGCTTGTGGCACATAATAGATTTGTAATGAACCTATTGCGGTTCGTGCTAACGCACAATTACTTTCTGTTCGATGGCCAATTCTACCACCAGACCCAGGGTACAGCGATGGGGACATCTTGTGCCCCAAAGTATGCCAACTTGTACCTGGGCTGGTGGGAGGCCATCGTAGTGTTTAATGATGAGAATATTCAATATACTGAGCACATAGATATGTGGCTCAGATTTATTGATGACATTCTCTTGATCTGGAGTGGCCCGGAAGAGCTATTATTGGAATTTATTGGCAAACTTAATATCAATACTCTCAATCTACGTCTGACCTCAGAATACAGTAGATCTATGGTGACTTTTCTAGATCTCATTATATCTAAAGATTCATCTAATGAGATTCAAACATCTGTATTTAGAAAGCCAACCCCAACAAATAAATCTGTTGCTAGCACAAAGTCAGCACCCAGATTCATTGATAAAAGGGATACCAACTTATCAATTTCTCCATCTGAGACGAAACTGTTCTACATTAAAAGATTTTAAAAAACAATCCAAAGATCTAAAGGACAGATTCCTTGACAGAGGGTATTCGTTAAAATTTTTGCAAAGAACATACAACAGAGCTCTAAACAGTGAAAGGGGTACCCTATTAGCCCCCAACATTAGAACAGGGGCCAATCAGATCAGATGCATTGGTACCTATAGTCACAGATGGCAAGATATCAAAAACATATTTGCTAAATATTGGCATATCTTGAGATCAGACAGTGATTTAGCACTTGTTCTAAAAGAAACACCAAGCATCCCTAGCAGAAGGTCAAAAAATCTGAAGGATGACCTTGTGCACAGCCACCACCAAAAGAGATCACCCAAAACATGGCTATCATCTCAACCTAAAGGTTGCTTTCCATGTAAATGTTGTAAGGCGTGCCAATATATACAATCAACAAAAACCTTTGACAATGTAGACATAACTAAACAATTTGAGATAAGACATTTCATTAATTGTAAAAGCTTTAATGTTATCTATCTCATTAGTTGTACATGTGGCCTAAGATATGTAGGCAAAACAATCAGGGAACTAAGAAGATGCATACTGGAGCATGTCAACTCTGTCATTAATAAAGCAGATACACCAGTGGCACGCCATGTAAACTTGGCACACAATGGGGAACCAAAATGTCTTAGATTCGCTGGAATAGATCATTTGAAGAACAACATGCGGGGTGGTGACATTGACAAAAGCTCCTAAGACGTGAAGCCGAATGGATATATCGCTTAAAAACCCTATATCCAAGAGGTTTAAATGAGGGATTTACATTCACTCCCTTTATATAATCATTGCGTGTTAATTTGTGCAAGATCCATAAATAACTTTACAGTATATTAGTTATCCATCTCTACATACAATTAAATATGCCTGATGATGCAGCCTTATGACCAGTATTAATATTCATATCCAGGTCATAGATGGACATCTAATTACGATTTAAGAATTAGTGAACATGTTAGAAGTATAAATAATAGAGATGAACGATTCCCTGTGGCTCGCCACTTTATGCACTGTCCATCTGGTTCATTACACAACTTAAAATTCAGTGCTATTGAACATATTTGTTTGAACACTAGAGGCGGTGACAGGGAATCTCACCTCAATCAGAGAGAGATGTACTGGATTTATGCACTGGGGACATTAGCACCCAGGGGCATGAATCTAGATTGGGAGCTTAAACATTTTTTATGATTCTTTAATGTTTTTTTCATCCCATGTGCTTTCCCCCTCCCCTGTCCCTCCCCCCCCACCCGCCCCCTTTCCCCCCCCCCCTCCTCCCTTCCCCATTTTTTCATCCTCCCTCATCTCTTTCCTTCATGCATCATTGTGTATTTTGGTTTGAGTTTTGACTATCTAGTCTCAATAATATAATATCATGTTATACAAAATATTGTTACCCATATATTGCTCCAGAACAAGATTTGTGAAGAATATATTCAGACATGTAATTACTATGTATAAATTAAGGTGAGGATTTGGGATAGCACCATGATGTCTATTTGTTACTTTATTGCAATTGCAAGTTTGGTGCTATCTCTTATCCGCTATATTATTGCTCTAGTTCTGCACACCATTTATGGTATCCTGATATTTATTATTATGATCCCGTCTTTGTACCTCCTATTGCAATAAATCCGAAGAAAAATAATAAAGTTTTATTCAAGTCATTACTTATTAAAAACACATACACATCCTCCCCTGAAGAAGCGTACGGAAACGTGAAACGGTCGTCGGGAATTGACGTCAGCAGCTGACGTCATCAGAGGTGGCAGCATCCAGTGATCGAGGGAAGACAGGCTTGTATCTGCAACGGGGCCCAGACGAGCAGCAGTCCATGATCCGCCGTGATCACGGGACTAGCTGATGGCCACAGGGCACGGTCTTATGCTGTTTTGCCCTAACGTAGACTAAGTGTATTTACCACTGCACACATTGGTTGTACTTGGGATCCATTGCAATCAAGCGGTATAATTGCAGACACACTGCACGGCTCAGCTGACACTAAACAGACGATATATGTGTACGCACACAGTATATTTGCAGACATACTGCACGGCTCCGGTTATACCAAACAGATGTTATATGTGTATGCACACAATATATTAATATTGCCTGGTCTAGATGCTGACCAAGTATAATATCTACTGTGATCATTTAGTCAATCTATGCGACCATATTACCGTCTATCAGTCCACTTTTGTGCTAAGTGAGTTACATCTGTATGTGGCTGAGGTGTTTGAGAGTATGTTGTTACACCGATACACACTTTGATACACAACAGTATCAAAGAGACAACTCTCAGTGTGATGAATAACAGAGTTCATATACTTATTGTTTCATAAAGCTAACACCCTCCATTTGATCACTGTACTATTTCGGTTCTCAATAGAAAACACCGATATGGATGCATGTGAGTCAGTAAGACTATATTAATAGAGGATATCCAATTTGGACCACTTTAGCCACCTTTGAACGGGGTTTTTGAAGTGAAACTTCTTTTGTGGCACCTAGTCCTGATAGAACAAAACTGGATAGATGGGGGCGAAATGTGAAACGGAAGTGACGTCACATAATGGATGGCGCTCCGCTCACACGTCCCCTGTCACATGCGGCGCCGGCGATTGCCGCCGGCGCTGCTCCTAATTGCCGCCACACACCCCCACCCCCCACCCCCTCCCACCCCCCACACACCCCCCACCCCCCACACACCCCCGGCTGCTGACGTATGCGGCAGCGATAGCCGCCACACGTCTGGTGTCACATGCGGGCGCTGCTGCCCCCACACGGGCGATTACATATGTGGGTATCGCCGCCGGCGCCGCTCCTGATGGCTGCAATTCCCCCCACACGTCCGCTGCCATGCCGCGCATGCGCACTACTAATGGTGACGCTAACGGACGTCTGCACATGCGCAGAAGCGGCTGGCAGTGGAGCCGTTGGTGAGAGGAGCAGGACGTTCGGGCGGCTCAGTACCGGCCTCTTCACCCCTCCCTGGCTCCTCTGGTCCCCGGCCCCTCCCCAGTCCCCGGCTCCTCCCCTCCCCAGACAAAGCCGGAGATCCCGGAAGAGATTAAGAAACGGAGAGGTGGGCGAAGCAACGGAGAGGTGGGGGGGAAGGAGCGGAGAGGTGGGGGGAAGGAGCGGAGAGGTGAGGGGAAGGAGCAGAGAGGTGGGGGGAACGAGTGGAGAGACGGGGGGAAAGAGCGGAGAGACGGGGGGAAGGAGCGGAGAGACGGCAGACTAGGGGTGCTGCTTAGTGTAATACAGGAGGTGGAGGGGAGACTAGATGTGCTGGAGTCCTCGATAGGAAGAGTGTAAGAGCAACAGGTTAGTGAGCACACAGCCAGCGGGGAGGCTGTCACCGTGTGACTCACAGAGAGGTAACCAGGAGAGGGACTGAGGCTCACACACAGGGAGGTAACCAGACACACACAGGAGAGGAGACAGGCTACCGGTTATAACACTCACAGTCACACACACACTCAGTCACACTCAGTCACACTCACAGTCACACACACACTCACAGTCACACACACACTCAGTCACACTCAGTCACAGGCACAGTCAAAGGCACACTCACTCACAGGCACACTCACTCACAGGCACACTTACTCACAGGTACACTCACTCACAGGCACACTCACTCACAGGCACACTCACTCACAGGCACACTCACTCACAGTCACAGGCACACTCAATCACTCTCAGTCACACGCGCACTCTCAGTCACACGCACACTCTCAGTCACACGCGCACTCTGTCACACGTGCACTCTGTCACACGCGCACTCTCTGTCACACGCGCACTCTCTGTCACACGCGCACTCTCTGTCACACGCGCACTCTCTGTCACACGCGCACTCTCTGTCACACGCGCACTCTCTGTCACACGCGCACTCTCTGTCACACGCGCACTCTCTGTCACACGCGCACTCTCAGTCACACGCGCACTCTCAGTCACACACGCACTCTCTGTCACACGCGCACTCTCTGTCACACGCGCACTCTCAGTCACACGCGCACTCTCAGTCACACGCGCACTCCGTCACACGAGGAATTCAGACTTAGTGCAAATAGCTAAAACAGGGGATGTGTGCCGAGCACGCGCATTCTAAGTCAAATTTATTTGCGTTTTGTCATTGAGATTGTATTTTGATTTTTAATTAAAACATCACCAACACAAATACAATTTCTGTGACAAAAGTCAAAGAAGTTTCACTTACTATGCGCGTGCACAGCACACAGCTTTTTTTTTAACAAGTTTTGAATGATGTGTATGTGTTTTTAATAAGTAATGACTTGAATAAAACTTTATTATTTTTCTTCGGATTTATTGGTACCACTAGGGCCATCTATTCCCTATACAGTCAATACAGGTAATTTTTCTGTTGGATAATTTTCATCCAGAATAATATATTCCGGCATTGAGTGCTTAACTTTGGGGAACCATTTTTGATCCCTCTTGGATCACACCGTCAATTTATGCCAATTATTCCCTTTAAAGTACCTGCCTACACCTACTATCCAATGTATATTATAGGATGAGCGGTCCCATTCCCCTTTAGAACCTCCTATTGCAACAGGTTTTTGCACAGAGTAATGAAATATACTTATCTGTACCCTCTCATTATGCTCGGAACTTTTTAACCTATAATGTTGTTATATACTCTTATTATTACTATTAGTTTCCTACGATGACAGGTTATATGTATTGTTCGTGTTTTTAATCTATATTTCTTGTTACATTTAATGTTGTTTTTATGTTGCACTCATTTCCTTTGTATATGTTTTCCACACTCGTCAGTTTGTTTCACATTGCCCCGCAACCATTCCTCTATTGACTGAGACGCATTCCCAGCCTAGTACAACATTGGCTACTAGTGGGAACCAATTATAGTACTCACTGACGTATTCGCACCAATAATACACTCAGTGACGTCACGGCTGGGGGCGGGGCTATGGATACTTAACAGATGCTGTAGGCGAACATGAACACACTCTTTGACAAAGGGATCCATCCCGAAACGCGTCAGAGTGTGTTCTGACCCCCCCACCACCACACAATTAAAGGTTTTTAATGTGTTTGCTAGATTGTAGCCCCTGTTTGTTTCACTGCCGCTGTGCTCCGCTGTGCTCCGCTTCCGGATTCTACGGACTGTTTTCTCCTTGCTACCTTCAGCGTGAGGCACGCTCATCATGGGGACTGTGTTGCTGTATTCATGAGTACTCTGCCGGTTCTTGCCGTTATTGATATATAGCTCATGTTTGTCTCATTGATTTTGCTGATAGGCCTGTCATGGTATATATGTTTGGTCAATCAGCTTTTCATAGAGACCTATACATGACTTATGTTTTCACACAGGCATTACATATTGAGTCTCACGCAGCGTTCAATGTTTAAATACCCTCAACATCAGTGAATTTCATTATTACAAAGACAACATTCTGTTTTTTCTGAGCCCTGATTATTGTGACTAGTGCACTCAAAACCCTAATTACGACTTATATAGCTTGATGAGTAACTTCTTGGTCTCATCAGTCACATAGCAGCCCACAACAACTGGACATGACTGGACCAGTCAGTGTATGTATATAGTGCAGTATAATTATATTTTTTATTTTTATTTAATTTCTTTACAAAAGTTTATCAATTAATATAATAAATTATAAGTGTTTATACGTTCATAGTGTTTTAAACAATAGGGAATATACGTTTGCCATCTTTCACTTTTAGTATAGATTCAATTACCATACTATTGTACATTTGCCATCCCCTATGACAAGCATAGGACAAATTAGCATATCAATAGTTGCTATGACAACAATGTACGATAGCCTGCGTAATTGTGCATCCCCAATCTAGGCGATTTTACACATCTGAGCATGATTACATGGAAGTTGTGAGCCTGGATCTGCGTTCATTATTTACAATCAATGGATACTATATATACGCAGTAGGGGGGGGTGTTCCCAACATTCACCTTCCCCTGACGAAGCTCAGCCTGGAGAGAAACGCGTAGGGCATCGTGACGTGGTGACGTCACATCACGTGGTACCGCCGATCTGTTGATTGCCGTCGCCATTGTACTCCAGGTTCTGTATGCGGATTCAGAATGCTAAGTACAGTACTTACAATCAGTTTTAAACACACTTCATGGTTATCTGTAAGCCAGCAATGCGCTACCACCACTGTCATTAGAGTTAGTAACTCCAAAGTAAAACTTGGCAGTGATGTTGGAACTGCGCTGCCCCTAGCAAGCAGCTTTCTTTATATTTGAGCTTAGTTAGATAAGGAACTCCAACCCACTGCTATCTGTTTGTAAATTTTGTGATGTGTTATGTGCTGTGGCGTGACAAGTATATATAGATATCCAGGTGCAATATATCAACAGATAGTACCTTACACGGTTATTTTGCAGGTTATAAGTTATTTAACATTATCATCACTAGAGCAAGTGAGTCCAAAGTAAACCTTGGCAGTTATGTTGGAACTGCGCTGCCCCCAGTAAGCAGCTTTTCTCATATTTGAGTTTAGCTAGACTAGGTACTCCACTATAGTCAATAACCTACAATCCTGTGATGTGGTATTCACTGTGACTAATTTGATATTGTAAGAACTGCCAATCAATAATGCTGTTTTGGCACATTTTGTTGCTTGTGGTATCATGACAACCAAATACCAATATTATCCTTTGGGGAACTGACTGATTACTGTATGATAATAATATAATCAACATAGGGTTGTTTGACATCAATCTACAGAACGGTAATACCATTCCATGTGAATTCATAATTCATAATTAACTGGTAGACAGATCAATTTAATGTGTATTGCATGATTCCATACTACCGGTATGAATGTTAGGAGTACATGACTATACTAATATGTAATGGATTAACAATGCTTAACTGTGTTTATCATTGTCATGAATAATGGCGACCAACTCGAGGCAGCAACAATCATTGATCTAGGCACCACGTGTAAGATTTTAAAGTTTTATTTATGTATTTTTCACTTAATCACGGTTTGTTTCAGTAGAATGTATTCACTATAAAATAATAAAAAAATAGTGTGGTGTGCACTATTAATGTACTTTCTGTGAAAGGCAGATTGACTTTGTCAGTCTTTCGTTTATGTGTTAGAATCTATTAACCTGAGTACATAGGTAGCACCCATTTATGTATAAAATGACTATATATCAACAATTATTAAGTGTGTGAGCGGTGTGCTCTGTCTTCTGTGTGTATTAAAATATGTGGGTATCGAACATGTGCTTCAACACTGGAGAGGTCGTAATAGAGATAAAGATCTACAGTAACACAATGTGAAATGTTTCGGATATATAAACTTAACACTATGGGCTCTATGCAGTAAGCGCCGAAAAAGTGCAATCGCCAAGGGTTGCCGAAAGGCCTTATTTTGGCGATTTGCCCTCGCAGTATTCAGTAAGGCCCGAATCCATGCCAATCCCTGCTAAAGAAAAAGTTCCGATGAGCCTGTGCCGAAACAGCCTGGCTCCTGATAACCTGCCGATAGGCCGTTTCTGCCGATATGTGTTTGCAGCAGAGAGAGATCAGCCACTCTCTCAGCGCAAACATCGGCAAAATATAAATTATTTATAAACAACTTTGACCCCTAGTGTACATGTGCAGGGGGTCTCCGGAGCTGAACCGCATTGGTTTCAGGTCCGGGGACCCCCTGCTTCCCGAGATACAGGCCCCTTTATGAGGTGCCGGTATCCCTCTGCATTTAAAGTTCCCGATCACGTGACCGCGGAATGTAAACAAAGCAGAGGGATACCGGCACCCCCTAAAGGGGCCTGTACCTCGGGAAGCAGGTGGGTCCAAAGCGGCTCAGCTCCGGAGACCCTCTGCACATCTATACTATGACTAAAACACATTTATAAATAAACACTCATTCCTTACCTTTGCGGCTATGTGCTACGATAACGAAGCAGCATGAATGTATTTTTAATAATAGTGTACTGTGAGCAGGGGGTCCCCTGAGCTGAACCGCGTTGCTTTGTGGACCAGGGACCCCTGCATCCCGAGTTACAGGCCCCGGTATGTGTCATCGGGTGGCAGTGTCGCCGCCATCTTTATAGCGTCCCATTCGCGCCGTGTCTGCTATAAATATGGCGGCGACACTGTAATCGATGCCCCAAACCGTGGCCTGTAACTCAGGAAGTAGGGGGTCTCTGAGCCACAAATCAATGCGGTTCAGCTCAGGGGACACTTCCTTCCGCACAATATTATTAAAATACAAAAATGCTGCTTCATTACCATAGCGTATAGCCGCTAAGGCAATTAAGGGGTTAAGGCAGACTAGCATGTTTATTGGGGACATTTGCCCCCAATAAACATTGCAATAAACAACATACACCCCCTGTGTATTTAAAATACATAAATAACAATAAATACATTAAATACATATAGCACTCACCCATTTCCGGCTGCCACGATGAAGGCCATCCTCATCTTCATCCTGCCCATGCCCCCTCCACTGCTGCAAAAGAGACACAAGAATGAAAACATCCAATGTAATGTCCCCTAACCCCTTAATCATCATAGCGGTTATTAACCGCAACAGTCATTAAGGGGTTATCCCACCCTCACCCACCACTCGGGATGCCTACATACCCTCCCACACTAACTCCCCACCCCGTGAGGCCTAACCATCCTCATCCACTACCCACAAGGGAGGCCTACCCACATACCGTTGGGGCCAATACCCCCTCCCCCAACCCCCAGTACCCACAATAAAAACAATGCACTGCCCCACAATAAACATTATTCTATTTATTAAATACATTACCTACCCCCTGTGCCCCCCCATAAATACATTTATCCTTTTACATACAGGGTTCATACCCCAGCCCCACGCGAGTCCCGGGCGGGCTGGCGGGGCACCTGACAGACCTACAGGGTACCAGCAGCTCATTTCAAACAGGTTCTGGAGGCCTGTTGGTGGGTCCCGCCAAGCGCCATGGCCCCCAGGTGGTCTCCTTGGGTCACCGTGGGCCACAATTGGGTCCCCACGGTAGGCCCGCGGATGTCTGGGAGCCCCGAGTCAGACCCACAGGTGTCTGCCGGGCCTCGGGTAGTTCCCACGGGGTCTGGGGAACTCACGAGTGCTCACTACGGGTCCGCAGTACCCCACAGATGTGGGACTACCGCTTCATCCCCACAGGTGTCACCCATGGAACAACTAGCCTGATACCTGTGAGATACCTGAGGAGACCGCAGGTGGTCTCCAGAGGTCTCACGCAGAACCAAGAAACCAACCCTGAATGTAAAAAAGATTAACCTGACATATACATTCAATACATACATCCCCCCACTCCCCAATACCTACAGTACAATAATGTGCAAAATAACTATTATCCAGATAGGTATAATAGATTATTTGCACATTATTAAACACATTAACTAGCATATTAAAATAAATAAAGTACTACTGACCTCATCAATAAGAATCCCCCGTCGCCAGCAACATCCTTGTCTATCGTTGCCCACAAAATACATAGCCAATACAAAGCCAATACATTGCAATTACATTAAGATATCAATTAACCCCTTAAACACCTTATCGGATAATAACCGCAAAGGTAATTAAGGGGTTAAGCCACACTGGCCCGATACCCACCCTTCACCCATTCATTTGTACAGTGGCTTCATCATGCAACTATATATATATATATATACAGATATATATATATATATATATATATATATATATATATATATATATATATATATATATATATATATATATATATATATATATATTATATATATATATATATATATATATATATAATATATTTATATATACACACACATGATGAACCAATATACAAATAAATGTAGAAGGGTTATCAAAAACATGCTGTACTACAAATACCAATTCTCCATACAGACACACTACAATAAAATCAATTTCCTTTAATAATCCAATCTGATCTTCCAATAAAAATCCTCAAATGCCAATCAAAAACCTCAAATGACAATCAAAACATTGCATTTACATTGTATATATGATGCATACAATCTATGCACCATATACATTCTGCAAATGAATGTTAACAATAACATATTCAAAACAAAATACCAATACATCCAAACAAGTATACTATTTAAACCAATCCAGTAAACATAAATCAATTAGCATTCATTAATGACATCCCTAAACAATTTACATTCCATCCCTAACAATTAAACAATTAACTAATTCAAACGTTGAACAGAACAAGTTATCCTGTGAAAAAATATAAGTACCAACATGAATACAATATACAAAAGCAAGCCTCACCCTGACCTAAAGTATACAATACAATAGCAACAATTACATCTATCTAATTTTACAATACATTATACACACATTTATGCATAGCAGCATAGCCAAATTAATTTAAAACACAGCAAATCAAGCTTTTAAATCAACATCATTTTTTACCCTGTATGTATATATCGATCTAGACATACATACATACATACATACATACAGTGGCAAGAAATGATATACCAAAAATAAATAAATACACATGTTAAAAAAGCTTTCAAAATTTTTTTACAAGTTAAATAAAATACATTTCTTTAGTTCACTTACCATTACTTGACCCACTAACCGACTCCCGTTGAACAGCTTACTCTCGAACCAATCCACCAGGCACAGGAACCCATAAAAAAACAAACCATAAAATAAAAAACATTAAAATAAAAATCCAAAACAATCCACGGGTCTTCTATTTGTATTCCATCTTCATCTGTATTCTTCTTTCTTCTCTCTGTGGCTCTCTTCCAGGGTCTTCTTGTCTTCTACGGCCATGCCCTTGCCTTCTTCTTCTGTAGGAGGTCCTTCCTCCTCGGCGTCTGGCTTCAAAATGAGACGACATAGGCTTTTAAAGGCCTATGACGTCACATTTTCATCATAGTTCCCACGGCCCTGATTTGGCCGTGAAAACCATGTTTTTTGGCCGAGAAAAAAAAAATTATGACGTCACTTAAAGGCAATGAAAGCACAGCCAATCAGATTGGCTTTGCTTCAATTGCCTTTAAGATGACGTCATGAAAAGAAACATGGCCGTCCTCACATGGTACGGTAGCCAATCAGAGCGTGGGAAGTCTATCCCTACTCTGGCTCTAGTACCATGTGACAGGCTTTCAATGACATCACATCCGTTCTCCCCCAAGCCTCTGTCACATGGTATCTAGAGCCAATCCGATTTGGGATGGAGTTCCCACGTTCTAATTGGCTACCGTACCATGTGAGGACGGCCATGTTTCTTTTAATGACGTCATCTTAAAGGCAATTGAAGCAAAGCCATTCTGATTGGCTGTGCTTTCATTGCCTTTAAGTGATGTCATCATTTTTTTTTTCTCGGCCAAAACACATGGTTTTCATGGCCCAATCAGGGCCGTGGGAACCATGACGAAAATGTGGCGTCATATGCATTTAAAAGCCTATGTCGTCTCATTTTGAAGGCAGACGCCGAGGAGGAAGGACCTCCTACAGAAGAAGAAGGCCAGGGCATGGCCGTAGAAGACATGAAGACCCCGGAAGAGAGCCGCAGAGAGAAGAAAGAAGAATACAGATGAAGATAGATTACAAATAGAAGACCCGTGGATTGTTTTGGATTTTTATTTTAATGTTTATTATTTTATGGTTTGTTATTTTATGGGTTCCTGTGCCTGGTGGATTGGTTAGAGAGTAAGCTGTTCAACGGGAGTCGGTGAGTGGGTCAAGTAATGGTAAGTGAACTAAAGAAATGTATTTTATTAAACTTGTTGATTTTTTTAAAAGCTTTTTTACATGTGTATTTATTTATTTTTGGTATATCATTTCTTGCCACAGTATGTATGTATGTATGTCTAGATCGATATATACATACAGGGTAAGAAATGATGTTGTTTTAAAAGCTTGATTTGCTGTGTTTTAAATTAATTTGGCTATGCTGCTATGCATAAATGTGTGTATAATGTATTGTAAAATTAGATAGATGTAATTGTTGCTATTGTATGGTGTACTTTAGGTCAGGGTGAGGCTTGCTTTTGTATATTGTATTCTTGTTGGTACTTATATTTTTTCACAGGATAACTTGTTCTGTTCAACGTTTGAATTAGTTAATTGTTTAATTGTTAGGGATGGAATGTAAATGGTTTAGGGATGTCATTAATGAATGCTAATTGATTTATGTTTACTGGATTGGTTTAAATAGTATACTTGTTTGGATGTATTGGTATTTTGTTTTGAATATGTTATTGTTAACATTCATTTGCAGAATGTTTATGGTGCATAGATTGTATGCATCATATATACAATGTAAATGCAATGTTTTGATTGTCATTTGAGGTTTTTGATTGTCATTTGAGGATTTTGATTGGAAGATCAGATTGGA